>NW_020897828.1:1021768-1025359 GCF_003984885.1 Neopelma chrysocephalum | reverse complement strand
AAATGGTGAGATGTTACTTTGGTTTTTTTGGAACTTGAAGAAGACCAGAGATGGAAAAAGGATAGGCTAAATAACCAGGATGATATATAATATTATATATCTATAAATATATTTATTTTTTTAATATATAAATGGTGAGATGTTACTTTGTTTTACATCTTGTCTTCCTCACAATGGAATTTCACTGTTGCTCCATCTCATCCTTTGAGTAACACCTTCTGTAGCATTGAATAGCTCCTTACTTTGATTTGACTTCCCTTCCTTCTGCAATTAAACCTCCAAAGCTTAACCCACACCTTGATCTCAAGCGATTCCCACCTTCCCCCCAGGAATACAAACCACCCGCGACTCGCAAACTTCACAATATCCTGGGAGTTGAGACAGGAGGACCAGGCGGGCGCCGGGCTGGGGAACCGGGTCATACTGTAGCCGACTACTTGAAGTTCAAAGACCTCATCTTAAGGATGCTTGACTATGACCCCAAGACACGGATCCAGCCCTACTACGCCCTGCAGCACAGTTTCTTCAAGAAAACAGCGGATGAAGGTACAAACACGAGTAACAGCGTGTCCACCAGTCCTGCCATGGAGCAGTCGCAGTCTTCGGGAACCACCTCTAGTACATCTTCGAGCTCAGGTGAGGTTTTGTCGTGGGCAGGTGGATAAATTGTATTTCTCAATGGAAATAATTCCCACGTGAATCAGCAGAGGGTGATGGGCACTGAACAGACTCCCCAGGGCAGTGGGCACGGCCCCAAGGCTGCCAGAGCTCCAGGAGGGTTTGGACAACGCTCTGAGGGACAGAGGGGGATCGTTGGGGTGTCCTGGGCAGGGCCAGGAGATGGACATAATGATCCTTTCCAAGGTATTCCATGATTCTATGAAATGTTGTCTTCTTTTCCTCCTGTTAAAAACCCAACACATCAACCACACTCATGAAACAATTCTTTTAATCAGCTGGAACAGGCACCAACCCAACCAAAACCCTAAAACTAGATGAGCAAAAATGTGAGTGATTATCTCGTGCTTCCCCCTTGGAGCAGTTCACGTTATCTTCACGCAGCTTTAAGTTTGGTGCCTCTTTAATTATCAGGCACGTTCTGGTTTTCCAGGTGGATCTTCCGGAACGAGCAACAGCGGGAGGGCACGGTCGGACCCCACACACCAGCATCGACATAGTGGTGGGCACTTCACTGCTGCTGTTCAAGCGATGGACTGTGAAACACACAGCCCACAGGTAGGTCTGAAGAGGCCAATTCAATGTTTTATCATAGTACAGAACAGATAAATGCAGGAATTCTCCCCAGTGGACACTTCAGTTTATGCACAATCTGGTGTGTAGGCAGACCTTGGTGTTTTAGTGACCTTTTTAACCAGCTGTGTTGTTCCAGAGGTTCCTCTCATGCTGTTGACACCACTCAAGGTATGAACTCCAACGTAATTAATTTAGTTTGCTTATTGTCTCCCTCAGCCAGAAATCAGGGCCTTGTTGTCCTGTGTGTTGTACAAATATAATGTTGTTTATTATTTCTATTGCCTAAAGCTGCTTGTAGAATTTCAAGAGCAGGGTCACGTATTGAACTTCAACTGTTTGTTAGGAAAAAACATCCAGAATGCAAAAATTATTTTTCTTAGTGATTCCTAACTGTGTGCTTGCATTTCTGGAATAATTTTGCAACTGCAAGGCTTGGTTAACTTTTCTAAAAGTTGGCATAAATATGAATAACTCTCATATAATACGAATCTCTGATATAATATATATACATACAAATATATATAAGATATATGAATATATATAATATGTATATCTCATACAATGTGAATACCTATATGAATACATATATTAATATATGTGAATATATACATAGCTCATTTAATATGAATACCTAGATGAATATATAAAAATATATTAATATATATAATATGAATCTCAGACATAATAGGAATGCCTAGATGAATATATAAAAATAGGTATAAATATACATGAATATATATGAATATACATATATATATATGAATATGAATCTCTCATATACTAGGAATACCTATATGAATACTTATAGTTTATTTATATAATATATTAATATATTGTATGAATATATAATACAAATATAATATACAATATGAATACCTATTTGAATACATATAATCTATTAATATATATGTATATATATAACATAGCTCATTTAATATGAATACTTAGACGAATATATAAAAATATGTGAATATATATAATATGAATCTCAGACATAATAGGAATGCCTATATGAATATATAAAATATATATAAATATAGAATATATATGAATATACAAAATATATATAAATATATAATATATAGTGATATATATAATATGAATCTCTGATATAATAGGAATATGTATATGAATATATATGTTAATATATAATAATATATAATATGAATATCTGATATAATATTAATACCTATATGAATACATATAATATATATGAATATATATAATATGAATCTCATATAATATGAATAACTCAATAATATGAATCTCTCATATGTTGCAAATGTTCAAGGAACGACTGGACGTGGCACTCAGTGCTCTGGTCTAGTTGACAAGACGGTGCCTCAAGGTTGGACTTGATGATCTTGGAGGTCTTTTCCAACCTTAATAACTCTCTGGTCCTGTGAAATGGGCACATTTGAGCCAGCATTTTAATTGTGATTGTGCTCCTTGCCAGGTTCGACAGCAGTTTCCTCCCCCGATTGGTTGGACGGCCACCGAAGCTCCGACACAGGTCACTGTTGAAAACCACCCAGTTCAAGAAACCACCTTCCATGTAAACCCTCAACAACAGAATGCATTACATCATCACCACGGCAACAGCTCCCACCACCACCACCATCACCACCACCACCACCACCACCATGGACAGCAAGCCTTGGGCAGCCGGACCAGGCCGAGAGTCTACAATTCTCCAACAAACAGCTCCTCCACCCAGGATTCTATGGAGGTGGGCCACAGTCACCACTCCATGACATCCCTGTCTTCCTCAACTACTTCTTCCTCTACATCTTCCTCCTCTACTGGTAACCAAGGCAATCAGGCCTATCAGAACCGCCCAGTGGCTGCTAATACCTTGGACTTTGGACAGAACGGAGCGATGGACATGAATTTAACAGTCTACTCTAATCCGCGCCAAGAAACGGGCATAGCTGGACATCCCACGTACCAGTTCTCTGCTAACACAGGTCCTGCTCATTACATGACTGAAGGACACCTTGCCATGAGGCAAGGCATTGATAGAGAAGAGTCTCCCATGACAGGAGTTTGTGTTCAGCAAAGTCCTGTGGCTAGCTCGTGACTAAACTGAAACTAAGTTTGTTTCTTGTGTGTTTTTATAGAAGTGGTGTTTTTCCAAAAAAAAAAAAAAAACAAAGTGCAAAGCTGCTTGAATCAGAAGGAGATAAACTCACTGAACCGCTACAGGAGGGCAAAGTTGACTATTTTTTTAAACTTGAAAAGATTGCAAAGGGACAATGAAGTTTTTTTTTTTTGGTTGGTTTTTTTTGGGGGGGTTGGGGGGGGGAGGTTTTTTTGGTTGTTTTTTTTTTTTTTTTT
>NW_020897828.1:942682-1021668 GCF_003984885.1 Neopelma chrysocephalum | reverse complement strand
TTTTTTTTTTTTTTTGGTTTATTTTTTTTAAGAGCCATGTCTGGACCCACCATAACGAATAGCTTAGTGGTGTTCACCTTTTGCTTCCCCCAATTTTAACTTGCCACAACCTCTAGTCATAGTTTGGTTTTTTTTGGGGAGGGCTTTTGGTTTGGTTTTTTATTTTTTCCCTTTTTTTTCGCTCTCATTCAACAGGGGGTTATTGTTCAAACCTTAGTCGTAGCCGCAAACTAGTTTTCTTTTTAAAGGCATTGCACATGGTTTCTGAGAAAAGGCCCTTTGAAGTTTTTCGGGTGGGAGGAGGGGGGGAAGTGAGTTAATATATATATTTTTTTTAGTTCCCCAAAACAAACATGGGCACAGCAATGCAGTACTGTAAGCAAGAGGGACCTTCAGATCACACAAACCTATAAAACTCTTCAGCTGTAAAAAAAGGGACGGTTGTGACGGAGCTGGTGAGGCACACTGAGCATGTGAAGTGGCGGTGAGCAGAACTCTCCTTTTCTGAATCTACTGAGGATCAAAGCAGCAATTTGTGATGGGATTCTGTGGGTCCCACCTTTTGGAGACCGCAGGCAGTTTAGTGTTGGAATATGACTGGTTTCATAACTGAGGTGCACTGAGAAGCAATCAACGGGTCGGTCCTGGCCAGTCCTGGGGAGGTCTAAGTGGTGGTCTTTGGGATAACCTTTGGCCTTATGGATTTGGACTCTTAAGTTAGAAGAGCCTACCATTTCAGATGCAATCACTTTTGGACATGCTTTTGCAGACAGTCCTTAATGCTGAAAACACAGAGAATGGGTAATTCAAGAGGCCTTTCTTTTAAAAAAAATAGACTTTTGTGACCCACTTATTGTAAGGTATTGCAAGGTCACTTTGCGTGTGTCATAAAGTTGACTTCCTTATTGGTTGAAGGTCACAGGAGTAGTGGTTTGCTTTGATGGAAATAGCTACAACTGTGTCCCTTCCTGCTTTTTACTTTTTTCTTTTGCTTTTTTCTCGGCACGTGGTTTCTCCACCATTACTTCTGCACAAAGACGTCTTCTGTTCATCCTGAACATTTTTAAAAAAAAAAAAAATGCAGAATTTTATGTGACTGCTTTTTTGCCTCACAATTATGCTGTGAATTTTACAAAAATTTATTTTCTTTTTTGATAATTTATTGTACCAAAGCTGTTTTTATAGCACATAGATGTCTGTAACCAATAATGTAGCAGTTCTGCACTTTGACACAAGGTGTAACTAGACCATTTTTAAATGTCAGTTGAAAATTATGGCTGTACTATTGCTTAAACAAAACTGGAACTGTTGTTGAATTCATAGCCAATACATTTACAGCAATCTGTGTACTGAAGATAATAGATTGACATCTACTTGGAGACTATAACATCTGTTACATTATCAATGTGTTCAGGCTTCTGAAGGCAAAAGGGACACTTAGAACCAGAAGCTATGAAACCAGCAGTTGATTCTTGTATTCCTTATTAACATAATTGTAAACTTGAAGGCAAAAGACCTTGATTGCATGAACAGGTCCAAAACAATAAGTTCTGAGTAAAGCAAAACACTCACATGAGACCTGAGGTTAGCAGGCTGTATTTAACAGGTGCCTAATTTTTGGGTAACGCTGCCTTAATATAACACAGTCAGCTTGGCAGTTGCAAAATTTATGGGCCCATCCAGAGATTTGATTTGTATGTGGGGGGGGAAAAAAAAAAAAAGGTAAAAGCTGCGTGAAAAACTTGGGGAAAGAACGAGGTGAATCCCTCTGTTGCCCATCCCGGATGCCCAGTGTTGCCCATCCTCTCTTACAGAAGCAGTGATCTACCTCTGCCAGTAAGCCCTTGGAAAAAGTTAATTTAGCAGCAAATGGTCAATTCCACGCCGCCAAGTTGTGGTTTGTTTTGTTTTTTTTCCGTGGAAAAGGTGGAATTTTTTTACACTCACAGTGGCAACGCAGCAGCTGACTCACCATGTGAACGGGAATGAACCCTTGGGATGCTCATTTTTATTTTTTTTTTTTAATGTAAATCATGGTTTCCTCGATCAACTGATTTCTTTTTGTATCGACACATCGACCCTGTGGATGAAAGTGGGATTTTTTTTTTTGTTTTGTTTTGTTTTGTTCTCATTTTATTTGGTTTTTTTTTTCTTTATGGTTTTCTTTTCGAAGCTCAGTAATTGGGAGAAGTTTACAGGATTTGGAAGGCTGTCACCCTTAGAACTGGGAATGCTGAGTTTAGCAATATAAAACAAAAAGGAATCCAGTACTTACTGCTGTCTAGGAATTATAAGGGTAATATGAAATCTGGGTTATATTTCGTGTGCTCCAGTTGCCACACCTTTAGCGAGCGCCCAAAAAAAAAACAAATAAAAAAGCAGTTCAAAGAAATAATATCTCCATCAAGAAGAAATCATAAAAAAAAAAAAAAATCCAGTGCTTCTGCATACTGTGTTATGTTACAGTCCAGTTTTGTGTGCTTTACTACACAGTTTGGTTACAGGACTTCTGTGCATTGTAAACATAAACAGCATGGAAAAGGTTAAATACCTGTGTTCAGATTGTAAGATCTAGTCCGGACTTGCTGTGTATATTGTAACGTTAAATGAAAAGACAAGCCCTTTGTATTATAGTCATGCAGTCTTATGTATGATAAACAGTTGAATAATTTGTCCTCAGACTCTTTACTGTGCTTTTTAAAAACGAGAGAGAGGGAAAAAAGAAAAAAAAAAGAATAATTTAAGGAAAAAAAAGCGACAACAAAGAAACAAAAATGTAAACGATTAGTAAATCTTCCTATGCAATTAACCTACTCCAAGCCGTGGTATGGTAGGTATAATTATACTATAATATGTAAATATCAGATACATTGAAACGGAATTAAGAATATGAAAGTAAAAGTTGGAGGCCTGACAGCTAATTTGGAGTTTTTTAATTGAAACAGCAAGGTCTGCAAATGGGTGGTGTGTGAACACAGCTCTGCTCCGTTTCTCATGGACTGTGCCTGTAGTTTGAGTTCTTTCTCTCCTCCTCTGTTGGTCTGGATGTTCTCTGCAGCTTCCTGCTATTCCAGACCAGCTGATTTTAAGGCCAGGAGTGACCCTGGAATGGAATGCTGGCACTGGTGTGTCGTTAATCCCGAGTCCAATCCAGCTGTTCCCGCATCTTTTGGGTGCAGCAGGACACGGTTTTGAAAAAGCTGCTTTTCCTCTAGATCCTTCCAAGTGTGAGGATCCTTCCCATGTCTCTGGAGTGGTGCAGGTAGTTGGTTTTCCATGCTCTTAGTCCTCCTTGAGTTCCAGGACTGTTCTGTTCCAGCAGAGCCTCTTAGAAGGACGAATAACGACTCTAGTTTGAAACTGTTTCACTTGATCCACGTCAAAACATGTTAATTAATAACCTCTGTAGTTGGAGTTCCTTAAACCTCTTAATTGTAAACCTTTTATGGCTCTTCTGAAACTCCAGGTGTTTTAAAACCCATTCTAAAGCGTGGAATTACTGGATCCAGCCCCTGGGAATGGTTTCAGTCCTGCTGTGTGCAGGACATGCAGGTCCATCCTCGAACCTCTCAGTTGATATCGTGGCTTGTTTTGTTGATACCTCCAAGGATTGCATTTTTGAGACCTTTCAGCCTCAGTTATTTGCATTAAAAGATTGTAAATTTAGCTGATTATCCATCATGATTCCTCAGTCCTTTTGGGAACTGCTGCTCTCCCAGGATTTAGGCTCCCATCCTGTAAGTATAATGGGGTCTGGAGGGGGCTGGTTTGCACAAGGGTTGGGTTCACCTGTAGGTGTGTCGATCCCCTGTTGAAGAATTCCTGTTGAAAGCCATCAGGAACATCCTTTTTAAGGAGAGAGTAAGGGAAAACTCCACCCTTGTGACACAGAACGTGTCATGTTGATTTACAGAACCAACACATCTCAGTGAGGTCATTGTTTGGAACTTCTGAGTAGCTTGGAAGTGTCTTTCTGGTCAAAATGCCACAAGTAACTGGCTTCAAAGTGGAGTGACTGCAGAGTGTTCATCTCCTGACTTTTTGATGATTTTTTGTACCATTTTTGTAACTTATTTTAATTCTCTCAGGGGGGACCTTCTGGCTCTGCAACTCCCTGACAGGAGGGGGGAGCTGGGGGGGGTCGGGCTCTGCTCCCAGGGAACAAGGGACAGGAGGAGAGGGAACGGCCTCCAGCTGTGCCAGGGGAGGCTCAGGTTGGACAGGAGGAGGAATTTGTTGCTGGAAAGGGTGTTCAGGCCTTGGCAGGGGCTGCCCAGGGAGGTTTGGAGTGCCCATCCCTGGAGGTGTCCCAGGAAGGCCTGGCCGTGGCACTGAGTGCTCTGGGCTGGGGGACAAGGTGGGGATGGGGCACAGGGTGGATCCATGGGCTGGGAGGGCTTTTCCAACCTCTGTGATCCTGGGATATTTTCCTCAGAGTGAAGCACATTAAAATAGCACAAGATCTGTCCAGCAAAGAAAGGCACTTTGCCAAAGTGCAGTTTTCCGTTCCCTATCCCTGGTTTTGTGGGGTCCTACAGATGCCACCTCATGCTGGAAATTTGCGATTGGTGTTTATGGCTCCACCTCATGGGAACAGCTGAGCTGGTTTTTTCCTTACTGATTGAGATGCCTTGATTTTATTCCAGCAGTTCTCCAGACAAGCCCTTTCAAATGTTGTATGATCTGCCCAGACCTGAGAGGGTTTGTACTTTCTGTTCGTTGTGTTTTATGGTAGAGGTGCAGAACATCACAGAGTTCAGTCACAACCTGGGGGTGTTCAGCCTGGAGAAGAGAAGGCTCCAGGGAGACCTTCGAACCTCTTCCAGTGGCTAAAGAGGCTCCAAGAGAGCTGGAGAGGGACCTGGGACAAGGGATGGAGGGACAGGACACAGGGAAGTGGCTTCAAACTTAAGCCAGGTTTAGATTAAATATAAGGAAGACAATTTTTACAATGAGGGTGGAGAGGTCCTGGCACAGGTTGCCCAGAGAAGCTGTGGCTGCCCCTGGATCCCTGGAAGTGTCCAAGGCCAGATTGGAGAGGGCTTGGAGCAACCTGGGCTGGTGGAAGGTGTCCCTGCCCATGGCAGGGGGTGCCACTGGATGATCTTTGAGGTCCCTTCCAACCCAAACCATTTTTTGATCCTAAACAAGGCAATGAACTTCCAACTGTGTGACTGGAATTTTCTAGTTCTCTTCCCTGCACACCTTTGCAAGAGGCATTTCCCATCTCTGGGAAGTTGTGCAGCCCAGCCCTTGGTCTCCAAGTCTCTGTAGGAACAGTTTCACCAGGATTTTGGAACTGGATGATCTTTAAGGTACCTTCTGACCCAAACCATTCTATGATTCCATAGTTTTCTGCTCCCCACTGCTGCACACTCCAGAGTCCTGGAAAACAGCTCTCTTGATGTCTTGGTGTGTGTTTGGTAACACCATATTTTCCAGAACACCTCCTTTTACAGATCAAATTTGCAGCTGTTAACAAAGTGCAAAAATGGTTTGAAATTTTGCTTCCCTCCTTGTTTTAGGATATGGAATAGTTTCGTAGTCTATGCCACGTTCTCTTGGATGCATCAGCCCTTTGGGCTCTTCCAGTTGTTGTTGCAGCCTCCTTTTAGAGAGTCTGTCATGAAAACTTTCTGGGAATACAATGTTTTTCCAGTGAAGCAATGGGTGAACACTTTGATTCCTTCCAGAAAATCTGAGTCTAAAGGATTGCTTAATTTTTTAAACTGTATATGCATTGCTGTCAGAGTTGTGCACATTTGGATTCAAAGCATCTACTTGTTAAAGGGGCTTGAAAGTTGGTGTGTTTGAAGTAGGACAATTCTCTAAACATGTTTGCAGTGTGTTTTGCTGTTAATTTTCCTGCTTAGAGTCAGTTCTGGCTGCTCAAGGCAGTGGGATGGCAGGAGTTTGGGAATTGGAAGATCTGAATTGGGAGCTTTCTTCTTTTCTGGCTTTCCTACTTCCTGCTGTGTGTGTATATAGAGAAATGGGGCTTCATTTTCAAGGTAATCCATGGATTGGTCCCAACTGGCACAGGTTGTCCAGAGAAGCTGTGGCTGCCCCTGGATCCCTGGAAGTGTCCAAGGCCAGGTTGGACGGGGCTTGGAGCAACCTGGGCTGGTGAAATATGTCCCTGCCCACATCAGGAGGTTGGAACTGGATGATCTTTAAGGTCCCTTCCAACCCAAACCTTTCTGTGATTATGTGGGAAAAGAGTTAAAAACTTTGCCTCTCAAATCCAGAGCTGTGGGATCACCAGGGGGGAGTGGAGGAGTCCTGCTGGGCTGATGAATCTCTTGCAAAATCACATATATTTTAACAATTTCTTGCAACTTCAGGTTTTATGGCTGTTCCTTGTGGTCCTGGGTAATAAAAGGAGTAGCATTCCTAAGGCAACAGGAATTAATAACCAAATCCACCTCCTGCAGGTCTCCCCTTGAGAAGGGAGAGGGAAGGAGATGGATTTGATGGATGTCGGTTGTCAGAAACCAGTGAGTGAGTGGCTGGAAAATGATCTGTGGGAAAACAAATGCAGAGTTTGTTTGTTCTGAAGAACCCAGCTGAAGATCTCAAGCAGAAACCTCTCTGCTCCAGGGGGCTTCTCCAGGGTGGCTCTTCCCCATCCCAGCTGAAGGTGTCTTTCCCACTCGCTGCCATGTTTCAAAGAGCCTCTTTCCCATTGGATTTTCCCACCAAGCAGCTCATTGAGGATTCCAGGACTCCTTCCCAGCATCAAATGTCAGCAGTTGGTAGAGTGAGATAATTCTGAGACTGCAAGGATGATGAGGATGATGGAAAAAAGGCTCATCCTGAACGGGGCACATGGAGCTAAACTGCAACAAACCCTTTTATAATTTGTATTTGGAGGAAACTCCCAGTTTGGAGACCTTTGGAGTCAAGAATAAGCAGAGGGAATGGAATCAGGGAATCACAGAATGTCCTGAGTTGGGAGGGACCCCCAAGGATCATCCAAGTCCAAACCCTGGCCCTGCCCAGGACACCTCAACAATCCCCCCTGTCCTTGAGAGCGTTGTCCAAACGCAATTTGCTGTGGCCCAAAGTAACTTTCTTGGAAAGTCCTTGGAAGTGCTGAAACCCAGACTTTTCTCATTTTTCTATGACTTTTCTCACCCGAAATACGAATGGGTTTGGTGTGTCCTTAGTGCTGGTGACTGGGAATTAGTTCCTGACTGGAACCCAACATATTCCTGTGGTGGGGAGATAAAGGACAAACCAAATTGCCTGGGAATAGAAAAAAAATAATAATAACAGTGCTCTGGACTTTCCCAACTCATGAAAAGTTGAGTGGAATCACCAGATTTTTTATTTAAATGATAAGCAGTGAAAACTTGTCCATGGCAGAGGAGTGTTTGTCTTTCACTTTGCTCCATCCCCTGGAAAACAAAGGGAATGGGAGGATTCCTGTGGGTGAACAGAAGGCTCAAAGCCACCTGGATAAAGGGTTTCTGCTCCTGTGGAGCTGCTCCATGGGATCCTGGGAGCAGGGAGGGACAGCAGGAATCTGGTTTGGAGGGAGGAGTTCCCACCATGGAAATAAAAGCTGCAGAAGTATTCGAAGTGATGAGCAAAAGCTGCTGGATTGGGACCTGCATCCTTACTGGATATTTGGGAAGAGGGTGAGGAGCAGAATTTATTCCTATGCTTTGCTCCTCTGAGCTGGCATAATTTAGTCCCATGAGTCTCCTTGGGACCAAGGAGGGAAAGGAAAGCTTATAGGAAATACTAAATTAAAATGAGTAACACCCTGAGGAGAACCAGCACCCAGTCAGGAATTAATTCCCAGTCACCAAGGACACACCAAATCCTCTCTGCCTTGGGCACAAACGTATTTCAGGTGAGAAAAGTCATAGAAAAATGAGAAAAGTCTGGATTTCAGCACTTCCAAGGACAGAAAATCACTTTGGACCGCAGCAAATTGTGTCTCCCGATCAATTCTAATTCTTGAAAGTTGGGAAACAACTTCCTTGCTCCTTCCAGGCGCAGAAAGCTGCTCAATCCTGGAGTTACTCCCTTGGAAATGTGGGTGCCTGCTGGAGTTGGGGAGAAGATCCTCAAGATCTCTGTGACCATTTAAGGGCTTTCTCGAAGCCTTCCTCTCCTTCATCCCCAATCCACATCCAGCTCCATTATAGGAAAAGCTCCTTGTCCCGTTTTTTTTTGAGCGTTGGCCAAACTGCCACAGCTGGGAGCTCCCAGGGCGTGTTTGAAAATCCACCCAAGGGAGGGAAGCATTTAGGAGGGGTAACAGGAGAACCAGGAAAAAGCAGATCCGAGCAGGCACGTTTCTACTGACTTGCTTTTCCTCTAGTTTGGCAAAAAAAAACCCCTCACAAGTAACTTTTCCTTGTTACCTGGGATAGATTTCAGATCGGCTCAGTGGAGGGTACTGGAAAAATACGGAGAAATATTGGAGTAAAGTGGGTTCTGAGCAGCTCTGAGGTGGTTTGGCCCTGTCTAATCATATCTTGTGCCCTGGGAGTGTGGCTGGAGGAGCTGTTTGCCCTGGCTGTGGGTGCTGGTCACCAAATGTTTTTGGTGACCCTGCCCTGGTCACCAAATTCCCCCCCTGTGTTTAGAAGCACCAGCCCCCTGAATTCTGACAGGGCTCATGCTTTGCATTGACACTTTGCAGGAGTTAAAGCCATTAAAAAAATTGCTTCACCATTGGATTGTTTTATTTGTATTTATTTAACTTCATTTTAAGGTGTTCTCTTAAGGGAAGATTTTAATGAAGTTATTTTGGTGGGTTCGCTGGTGATGCTTTTATTAAACGGGACGGGGCTTGTTTATTCCAACACACATCTCGTGTGATTTCCCCTCAAATATTAATTTGGAAGAAGGAGAGAGTATTCCTTACATGTGGCTGCCTCCCAAGAAGTGTGGGCAGGAGGTGAGGGAGGGGATTGTGCCCCTCTGCCCCTCAGGTGAGACCCCCCTGCAGAGCTGCTCCAGCCCTGGGGAACAGCCCAGCAAGGACATGGAGCTGCTGGAGAGAGTCCAGAGGAGGCCCCAAGAGGATCCCAGGGCTGGAGCAGCTCTGCTGGGAGGAAAGGCTGGGAGAGCTGGGATTGTTCAGCCTGGAGAAGAGAAGCTTTGGGGTGACCTGATTGTGGCCTTGCAGGACTTGAAGGAGCTCTGAGAAAGATGGAGAGAGACTATTTCCAAGGGCTGGAGGGACAGGACAAGGGGGAATGGCTTCCCACTGCCAGAGAGTAGGGTTAGATGGGATATTGGGAGGAAGTTCTTCCCTATGAGGGTGGGGAGGCTCTGGCACAGGTTGTCCAGAGAAGCTGTGGCTGCCCCTGGATCCCTGGAAGTGTCCAAGGCCAGGTTGGACGGGGCTTGGTGCAACTTGGGCTGGTGGAAGGTGTCCCTGCCCTTGGTAGGGGGTGGCACTGGATGGGCATTAAGGTCCCTTCCAACCCAAACCATTCCATGATTGTGTGAAAGGAAATGTCTGCAGACACATCCCTTCATCATTCTCCCAGTGCTGGTGGATGGAGAGCAGGATGTGCTTTTGGGCACGAGAGAGGAGATTAAATCCACGTGGGTGCAGTCCCTTCCTCTGCACTGGAGTGCTGGTAACCTCTGATTTTTTGTTTTTGTGGCATGAGGGTTAAGGCACTGATTTGATTCTTAAAAAATGAAGCTCTACATCCATCCCTCTGCCAGATTTTCAGTGCAGCTTTAGACAAACTCCTTCACTTCTGAGTCTCTGAGTTCCACACCCTGCTGCAAAAATCTGTAATAAGGGAGTTTTTTATGAAAGATTGTGTCAGTCTTGTGTCTTTTTGGTTATGTTTGAATAATTTCTCTCAGGGGCACAAATAGACGCAGCAAATAAGGGAAAAGATGGTATTTTTGCCAAATGGGTCTTTCTGTTCATTCACTGTGGAAACAGAGGAAAAGGCCTGGGTAGTTTGTGACTTGTCTCAAGTGAAGAGACAAAGCAAAAGTTTAGAAGACTCTGCCCAAGAAATGAGAAAGCAAAAACCCAGCAGTGCTGGACCTTGTGTATCACGAACAAAGAAACCTCTCAGGGCTGAATTCCATGACTGGGGAAAGCTAAAAGGATGTTTTGGTGTCCATTAAGGAATTAAAAAAGCCATTTGCAGCAGTGCAGGGTGGAATCTGTGCTGTTTCTGGGGGGCAGAGAGGCAAAAGTTCTAACTAGGGGTATGATGCTTCAGGACATAACTCAAGAAGGGGAAGACACACACACGACAGATGAGATGAAGTGCAGAGGCTGCAACTGTCAACACAGAAATAACTGGGAGTGAATCTGAGGTAAGAGATCTGAAGGATGGGCAGCTATTAATAATAATGAGACACTGAAAAAATCCCACAGCTGGCGATGGGGGAAACCTGAGAACCTCATGCTGGTGGAGGGGATCGGTAAAAATAGCAAGATATGTTTGCAGGGGGATGTTTCTCAGTCGTGGCAGTGGAGTAATGGAATATAAAATGCGAGTTTCTGGAGCTTGGGGCATCGGAGGTCCCTCAGCAAGTTGGATTTCTGGAGCAAACCAAACCCCACAGCAGAGGCAAAACCTTCCAGAAACAGCTGAAGTGCTGTATCAGGTGACTGCAGAGGGGCTACATTTGATCCAGGAGCACTTGGACACATCAGTCAAGGGTGGAACGTGACAGGAAGAAAGCAGAGAGGACAAAGCTCAGAGAAAGGGAAGGATTTAAGCTGGGCAAAAAGAGGAAAGAAGGAAAAAAGCCTTATGAAATCCATCTATTCTCGTGCAGTTGTAATTTTCAATGGGCAAAACCCCGTTATTTTCCAGTCGTTGAGGATATGGAGGGAAAAATATCAGTGGAAAAGGCAACAGGGATTTTTGCATGGAGAGCAACTGGAGGAAGAGCTGTGTGGCTGATACCTCCCTCTCTTCTTCCCAGTGAGGGTTAAAGAAATCTGTTTGCGTGATTTGAGCCTCTCTGACCTGATTTGCACTCTATAGGAGAAATGTGGTGTTTTAAAAAAAAAAAAAAATCTTTCCTTTTCGGATTTAATATAGAAATGCAGGATGTCAGGGGGGTGGTGGAGTCACTGTCTTTGGGAATGATCCAGAGGCACCTGGATGTGGCCCTTGGGGACGTGGATTAGGGGTGATTGTGGTGATAGGGGTGATTATGGTGGTGGAACTGGATGATCCTGAGGGTCTCTTCCAACCTTGGTGATTCCCTGGGATTCTGTGGGACGATGGTAGATTATAACCAGTCATAACACAAACACTTCCAAGTGTTCTTAAGAAATCTAAAGCAAAGCATCAATTTTCATGGATCAGGATGAGACCAAAACCAAAAAACCCCCCGTGAAATGAATTGTTTTACAGAAACACTCCTCGTGTTTCCTCCTGCTCGCCGAGAACCAGCAGAGCCTTTCCAAACCAGCAAGATTTATTTTTTTATTGCACCAAACGAAGCAAATTCTCCCAGAATTCTCAGGAGCTGATGGCTCCTGGTCGTTGCATAACCATATCCCTCCCTGGCTGATCCCTGGGATCAGGCAGCAGGTTGAGGGTGACTCTGGAATGAGGCTGGAAAGGGGCACGCCCTGGTTATTATTGTGCAGTGGGGAGGGAATAGAACAGCCCTGCAGCCCACCCTGGTGCAGGGAATTCAGGGATGTGTCGCTTCCAACCCCAAATGGGTTCCAGACCATCCCACAACGTGCTGAGTAGCTCCTGTGACACTCACAGACTAATTTGGGAAAGGTATTTGAGCACCCCATGACCTTAAAACTCAGCTCTGCTCCGGTGCTCAAAGACCAGATTTCCCAAACTCGTGTCACAGCAGCTTCAACTCTCATAGAAAAAAAAATTACAGAATTAAAATACTGGTGAAAATGTTACTTTCATGCTCTTCTTCCAGCACATTTTAGCAAGACACTCAACAGCATTATCACTGGAATTTATGCTGATCAGATATTTGCAGGGTGTAGGCTCATCATTTATTTGTATAAAAGCAACAGTTTCCTGAGTTTTCATCTTACAATGATAATTTTCCATGAAGAATTAGCTTTTTTTTTTTTTTTGCCATCCTTGGTCCTTTTCCAGAAGTTTTCTAACGTGATGTAAAATTCAGCATGAAGGGAGTAATAATCTATTGACAAAATATAAAACTGTCTCTGAGTGCACCCAGTTCTTTAAAACCAGCAGGGGACTGAGTAATAGAAAATCCTGTTTCTCCTCTTCTTTGTTTCCATAACAAAATAAATCTTAGAGCCTGTTTTTCAGTTATTTACCAACTTAAGGAAAAAATATAATTATAATATATATATATATATATAATATATATATTAACTCAGGTGTGGGAGTTGGGATGTGTTTTAATGGCTCGTATTCCCAGGACTGAGGTTTTGTTGGTACATGGAATTTGCTTAAATCCTTGCCTGCTTTTTGTGATTTTTATTTTAAAAAACACCAGTTTCAGTGCAATCTTCAATCTAAATATTCAGTTTAGAGGGGATATGATGTTATGGAGCAGTTTGACCTCCACTCCTGTGTCATATGGAATAATAGAATCCCAGAATATTTTGGGTTGGAACAAGCATTAAAGCTCATCCAGTGCCACCCCCTGCCACAGGCAGGGACACCTTCCACTATCCCAGGTTGCTCCAAGGCACATCCAGTCTGGCCTTGGACACTTCCAGGCATGGAAAGGCAACATGAACTAAATATTTGCTGTTGAAGGAAGTGGTTGTCACCTCCACCCCCTCTGAGGTTGGTTTTAGTGGGGTTTTGGTCAATCCCATTGTCCATGTTTTAATGTGACTGTCACAGTTCATACACCACAATCTCTGGGCTGTCCACTCCAGCTATTAACTTTGAAATGATATTTAAACCACTTTAAATTTGTCTCTCCTGACTGTTATTGATGTTCAGGTTGGCAGCTCCAGGTTTGTCTCTGATCCACCTTTGCCACAACAAACCCAGGGAGCTCAGACCAAGTTCGATCTGTGGCCTCACAGTTCTTATGTCAAGCAAGCACTAGGCTATTTTATAAATAAATCATTATAATATATAATAAATACAGCATTTTCAGTGCTTGCAAAACAGGTGAAAAGCAGCCAGAACTTTGGGGAGCAGAAGAAACAGCTCGTGGAAAGGCGAAGGGACCTTTGCTTTTGTTCTTCTCTTCCTTGGCTTTTGTTCTCTTCCTTTGGTTTTGATCTCTTCCTTCCCTTGCCCCCTCAAAGGGCTCCTGTCCGACCTCTCAGGCACATTTTTGTTCTGTCTTCATCCTTTTCTTCCCATCTGTGTGGGTTTTCTGACGTTTTAGCCCAGCACGAAGCTCTGCACCCTCTCCCTCCTCCTGTTCATCCCTGAGCTCGCCGGGTGTGCTGCTTGCAGTCACCATCCTCTTCCTCTACCCCTGCTGTCCCTCATCCCACGCTCTCCCTTGGGCAGGAACACCCTCACAGGATGGGGGGAGCTTTCTCTGCAAGGAAATCTTGGAATGGTGCTCCGTGTTGTGGCCTTTGAACCACCAAACTTCTTGAATTCTCCCTCTCTCTGGGTTTCTTTCTCCTAAAGATCATCTCTCTAGAGCTGCTCCTTCAGCTTTTCTGCAGAGATTTTCTCCCAATCCCTCCAGAAGGTGCTGTGGGAGTTTATTTGGTCTCCTTGACCCCTTCTCTTCTCCCTGTCTGTCCCCATTTCTGTCCCATCCTGTCCTCTGACAATAAATCAGCAGCCACGTGTGAAGAACTCCGATTTCTCTCTCTCTGCTCCACTCCTGCCTTGTCTGTTCCTGTGGATCAACTCAGATTTAGGGCCCAAAAATTTGTATTAAATTTATATTTAAAAGCAAATTTCTATATTCTAAATTTAGGTGTAAATTAACAAAACTCATCTTTTCTTCCCTATGTTTCTCCTTTGCATTGGAGAATAATTCTCCATAAATAATAACACAGTAGTTGGATGTACAGATTTAATTTTCCTCCTCACAGTTCCTATTTTTTGGTGACTGTTTAGTCCACTTATTCCCATGTTTATCCAGCTTACCAATAAAGCTGCATTGCTGCCTTTTCTCCTTGTATTTATCTGTCATCTCCAGTTTTATAGCTGAGTCTTGTCTCCTGATTATCTGAATTAACTAATGGTATAATTTGGAGGGGATTTCTTTGATTGCACAGAATCAGTTCATGGCACTTAACTCAAGATTTAAATGGCTTTAATTCCACTCAGTTTATTCCACTCCAAATAATGATCAATCAAGAGTTGGAGTTAATTCTCTTCTACAACCCAAGAAGAAATACTGAAGCTCTTGCTACGACAGTGCTTGAAGGCTGAGCTTTCATAGTGAACTCACCAATTTAGGAGCCCAAAACCGATTGAAAAAGTATCTTCCCACTTAAATATTATGCTTAGTAATATTATCTTAATATTAAGATAATCTTATAACTTTTAACCTTTTTAAACACTGGAATTTATAATCATAATATGGAAATAATAATGAAAAAAGCCCTTTTTAACCCTGCAATGGAGTTTTTCCACCGTGCATTTTATGGCAGATCCGCTCAGAAATTTTCCTTTTAGCCCAAAGTTTTGTCTCTTTTCCCTATTTCCCGAATATCTCCTCAGAGTTTGCAACAGCTTGCCTGGGAATTTGTAACCTGATGGGTAGAACCTGCCAGGGGAGGAAGGAGCCGTGGCTTGAGCTTCTGCAGCTCCTTGTTTCAGATGATCTAAGATTGAAAAATGCCTGTCTGAGTCAGATACAGCAGGAAGCTGAGCCTACACTTCCTAAATCCCAGGTGGATCCTCGACATTTCGCTCCAAACCCTTCCCAAGTCCATTTGTTTTTTGTGTGTGTGTGTGAAAATGTGCAGGATGTCACATTGGGAAGGGTTTAATTTTAGCTGTAATCAAAGGCATGGCAGTGACTGACTCATATTGTAAAGCTGAGCTTAATGGCAGATTTCTTCACTGTTAGATATCCCCAAGAGTGTATTTTATTAAAAAAATATATAAAAAAATATAAAATTAATACCTATCCAATTTTACAGTAGGAAAAGTGACTTTAATTTGATGGCCTGAATTTGTTCATTATCTGCAAAGCTGAGCAGAAATGGGTTTTTTTTCAACCTATTTCAAGAAAGTCTCCAGATGAACAAAACATTTTGTTCTGGTACCATAACGCTTCATTAGTTTATTTTGGGAATGTGAAGGGAAAAAAAAAACTTGTGGATGGAATATTCCATTCTGGCTTTTAAGTGATATGATTTCATTTTTGTGATGTGATTTAATTTTGCCTCTGAAGCAATTCACTATATTGATCTTGTTCTAATTATCAGCACTAACCCACAGATTAATCAAGAATTAATAATTAAAGACCTAAAATCCAGGATTTCTTCACAAAGCTAGAAACCCTCTTGAAAGGCCATATTTTTATGGCCATGAAGATTTTTTGGCAAATTAATCAGTGTGTTGACACAAAGAAAGGACAAACACTGTCACTAAAAAAAAAAAAGGAAAAGGAATTTATTTAAATTTATGAAATAAAGCCACACTTTGCCATTTTTTTTTTCCAGGAATATTTTTCTGTGTTGTTTTCTTTTCTTGTTTTTATTCTCCATGGAGTTTAAATTATGAATTCTCTCTCCTGTCTCTTCTCATCCTTCAGATTTCATGGTGATGATTTGGTCAGTCACCTTTCTTATGCAAGAGTTTTGGTCGTGCTTTACTTTACTATATTAATTAATAGTAATTTTGTGCACGTCAAAGAAATGACACTTGCACATAAAGATTAAAAAATGGCCACAGAATGGAGTTTGGAAGCCTTGATTCCAGTGGCCCTGCCCTTTGTCCCAGACTTTGGTTGGGTTTCATCCGTGGGCTTTGCACTTGTTCGTGTCCCTCCTTTCCAGGGATCTTTTTTACTTGCTGTGAACCACCCCTGGAAGTGTCCAAGGCTGGATGGGGCTTGGAGCAACCTGGTCTGGTGGAAGGTGTCCCTGCCCATGGCAGAGGGTTGGAACTGGATGATTTTTAAGGTCCTTTCCAACCCAAACCATTCTTTTGATCAGAAGTGTCTTATGTAGTTTTTCCACGTTTTAAGCATTGAGTTTACTAAAAGTGAGAATTTCTGTTTTCCCTGCTGTGGCATTTTCCTTTTTTTCCTACAAAAGCTCCAGCACGAGGACAATCTCTGCAGCCTCCTCCTCTTGCCCCACTGCTGTACCTCAACCCAATTCCACTAAAATGCCTTTGAGAGGCTCAAGTCACTCCTCAGCCTTGTTTGGAAGCCTTTAACACTCTGGACAGTGCCTTCAGTCATCCCCAGGGTGCTTAAAAATGGGCCTAAAACCTACCCCAGCATGTGGGTTCTTCAGGACTTTGGCCTGTGTTGGATGCAGGTGGGATTTGGGTGACTGGAGACCTCTCCTGACTCCGTCACCTCCCGGGGAGCCTGAAAACAGGAGCAAAAAGGCAGCACCAGGTTCTGCCACAGTCAGCTCAGCAGAAAGTCTTCCCAGAAGTGCTTCCTAATTCCTGCTGAGCTTGAGAAGAGCTGGAAAGTGTTCAGCAGTTCTGAGCAGCACAGGTAGAGATTTGGGAGCTCCTGCATCCCATCCCTCTGAACCAAAATGAAGTGAAAAACGAAGTGACTTCTGTCACCGCCTGAGTGAGAGTCATTAAAATGACTTCTGAGTGTAACAGTTGGGGTTCCCCACACCCAACCTGACTGTTGTTTTCAGATTAGGCACTTCTCGTTAAGATACCATCATCTGTTTTGGAAAATGCCATTTTTTAATTTGATTAGAGTCGCATTTTGGGAAGATTTCTGAGGCTCCAGCTCTGCGTCCTCGGCTCAGCAGGAGGAGCACGTGGAGAGGATCCAACACTCAACACCACCCTGCCATCCTCTCCCACCTCAAACACCATCATCACACATCCTTTAGGAGGGATATTTCACAGAGGAATTTGGGACACCCTGATGGGGAAGTGGCCAGGGAGAAGGGCTGTGAGGATTCCTGCTGGCGTGCCAGGAACGCTCCTCTGCTGAGCTGGAGCAAGTCCAGAGGACTCCAGTCCAACACGTGGGGGAAAAGTGTGGTGGGGTAGCACTTCTCCACCAGTTCTTCCAGTTTAAACTTCCCAGAAAATCAGTGCAAGTGATTTCCTACAGTCATTTGAGGGAAAACAGCTCCGTGGTTTGGAAGAGTGGCTGATGGAGACTTCAAAGCAAGCTGGGAGCAGGATGGTGCTGTAGCTTCCAGAGCTTCACTTTCCTTGAGTTTTGACTGTGAATTTGGAGCTGCTGCCTTTGATTTAATAAAAAAAAAAAGAGGAAAAAAGTAGGGAGGGCTCTCCCCTCTGAGAAAAACCACTAACAGCAGTTGGTGTTATTTAAAACTTCTAAGTTTTTATTCTGTGTGAACGACACGTGAGCTGGGGAGAAAGAGGAAAGAACTGTGGTTTATAGCTGTGAACTTGCTTAAAATAGAAAGCAGATTTCACACTTGAGATGAAATGGGGAGATATTTGAGTCTCTTTAGAGCTCTATCTTTGGATGTGACGCGTGTGTGCTCCCTGTGTGAAACCGTGTCGGAGCACCAGGATCCTGGCAACAAATGGGACAATGGCAAGTGGTAAAATAAGTACAGCTTTACACTGAAGTTGCCACTGGACTATAATTTCTGGAAATACAGAGGACCTGAAAAAAGTGGGAGAAATAAGCTTGAACTAAATCCATGAAATGAATCCTGAATGTCAACACCGCCTTTCCCTTTCAAAAAGCCAAGTCCTGGAAGTTTAAAATTCCCTCAGGAAAAGATCAATAAATAACAGCTTTCAGGTCTTGTCTTTAAGAATTGTTTCCAGCACAAAGCCCAGATTTATGCCTGGTCTTCGTGTTTCCAAACAACTTGTTCATGAGCTAAAGGAACAGGAGTGAAAGAAAAGCCAACTTCTCGTGTTGTTGGGTCTGATTTGTGGCCCAAAAAGTGTCTGAGTGTGGCAATGTGGCTGTAAAGGAGGCTGATATTGTGAAAAGAAGGATATTTTGGCAGACAGAGAGTACCATAATAGTAAAAACTTGATGTTTCACAGCCAGAAGCTCTGGTGGGGGCTGCTCAGGAATGTCCTACCCGAGGTGCCCGACCCTCCCTCTGCCACGTGGACAAGTTGTTTTCAGTGCTGAACTTCTAATTCACACCCACATTAAAGAACTGGAGGAACCCAGGGAATGAGGAATCATCCATTCTTCCTTTAAGAACCCCAAGGATTTAATTCAGTGGTAGAATTATAGAATCATAGATTCCTGGAGTGGTTTGGGTCGGAAACCACCTTAAAGATCCTCTTGTTTCCACCCTTCTGCCACGGGCAGGGACACCTTCCACTAGAAGATGAAAGTTTCTTTGGGCTTTTTTGGGAATTCAAGAGCCAGTCAGCCCTTGGAATTGGTGCTGGGGATCTGCTGGGGCTCTCACAGCAGGGTTGGTTCCTTTGGAGAAGTGGGACATGGCTTTGACCATCCCTGGGCTGAAGAGAGGAGTGAATCCAGGTCTTCCCTCTCCTGAACAGCCCAACATTGTGCAGCTGAGATAAACAGGAGCTTCTGCCCTGTAGCTGGACACAGAAAAGGGATTTCTTCTCTGGTTTTGAAAGGCCTGAGTAGCCCCTTAAACTCCAACAGAGGAACCCAGATTTAAAGCCAGAGACTTGAAGTGAACTCCAAACCATCTGCCAATGTCCTGGTGTTTGTCCCATCCTGTTTGGCAGCTGCTGGGGACACTCTCAGAAGTTTAAATTTATTGGGATGGCTCCCATGGCTTTGCTGTTTTAGGGCAAAGCTCTAGATCACGACAGCTACATACACCTAAGGGAACATCTGCATTTTTGGATGTTTGTTTGGAAAGAATTTCTGAGATTTCTTTTAATGCTGGTAAAGAGGGGATTTATTGTTAAATAATGGACATGAGATTGAATAATTGGCTGAAGGAATTTGTGTTGCTCTGTTGAAAGCAGTAGGTCTGTGTCTATTATTAATACCTGGAAGACTTGTTTTGGAAACTTGAGTGGGGGAAAAACAACAGTGTGTTATTAAATAAAAAAAAAAGGAAAAAATAAAAGTGAGAAGGAGTCAGAGAGAGCTGTGCAACTCTGGGCATTAAGTTAAACAAAGCACATCTGCAGCATTTCTGATCATTGAAAAAGGAATTGGAAGCTGCAGGAGATCACTGAGAGCCCACATTCACCTCTGGAAATTCTTTTGCTGCTGGAAATCACAAGATACTCCGAGAAAAAGTCATCAAAATATTTTAGTGAATGATACAGGGGTGTGATGAGTCTTGATTAATTAGGTAGTCAATTATGTTAAGATGTTACATTCATGTTCCATGAATGTGATCTGCCAAAAATATTCCCATAGGGAACTGAGCTTTCCATGGGATATCATTTAGGTTTGAGGGATGAGGTTCCCAGGTTAAACTATTTCCTGCCAATGAAAACACCACTCGGCATGTACGGCTTGAAAATCCATTGTTAATTAACAGCATTCGATTCTTAATTGTCTTTTTACCAATTCAGTTGAAATCATTGACACAAAATACATTGTTAAACTGCTTAATCAATCATTGTAGAAAAATAGAGGTGTTTGATAGGGACATTCTAGTACAAAGTTTCCGTGAAGCTTCCCCCGTTGAAAGCTTTGGAGGCTTCTATTTGTTTTTTTTCTTTTTTTTCTTTTTTTTTTTAAAGCTTATGTTACAAAAATGAGAGTTCATAAACTTTACAGTCCGTACTACATTGATACCAAAGACAATAAAATACAGGGGGAGAGAGAGAGAAAGAGAGAGACAAACACACACATTTTAAGCTTGAAGTGCCCTATTCACAAAAATATAGCTCACACATGCGCATGCCCCAGTGGCGGAAAGTCTGGTGGTTTTTTTGTGCTAAAAGGACACTAAAATAAATAAAAAAAAGGTTTAATCAGGGCCCTGAGCTGCTGTTCTAGTTGATGCAATTTTTGTTAAACTGCAGCGATGGGTTCTAGAGCGGCCCCAGTAAATCACAGGAGCACAAAGCAGGTTTCTCCTCGGAGGAATGCTTTGCTCCCGCCAGGACTGACACGGATCGTGGGCTCGGGGTGGTGCTACCCTGGCTCCTCTGCTTCCCCTGGGACCTGGGGAGGAGCCACCTTCCCCCCAAAACTCTCAGTAGTAGCCCCGTGGGTGGGTTGGGATGGATGGACCGGAGCACTCGGCAGGAGGATGAGCTTGGGGAGGTCTGTCCCAACCCAGCGCTGTCTCCCGGGATTTGAGTGTGAGGAACCTTTACTGAGCCATCAGAATTCCTTATTCTGCACCATTCCTTGCATCCTGCTGCCTTGGGAAAGCCTTTTAGGGGCAAATGTTCAGAGTTGAGACACAAACCCCCTCCTTCCATCCAGCCTGATCTGCCAGTCCCTGTTGCACGACCCTTTCCTTCCCCACACCCTCCTCGGTGGGAAGCACAGGGGGAATGGGAATTATCCTCTGAAAATCAGCAAGGAGCAGCTGTACCAGCAAAGAAAAATAATCAGAGAAAGGAAAATAGGTGTGAGTTTAATGTGAAAGCTATATCACAGTGCAAATTTTTCCACCTGCCCACCAAGTTTTTTTCTCCTGAGGTTATTTTTTTTTTTTTTAATTATTTTCTCCTTCTGTTTCAACGCAAATATTTCTGTACAAAAAAAACGCTTCGGATTCTCTTCGGTGCGTTCGTTCCTCCCGGAGCGGGCAGGTATGAAAAAAAACCCAAAAAAACAGAGTTAAGGCTGCAGCTTCTTCTCCTTTGCTGGCAGAAATGCAGTTCGTGGCGGGGCTGAGCTCCCCGACCCACGTGGGTGTTGCTGCGTAAGCGATGCAGGTTCTCTCTGCCCCGATGGTTTTAAAGTTTGCTGAGGTGGAATGTACAGGATTTACAGCGATTTACAACTACCTAAGGTGGAAAACTCGTCGGGGAACCTCTCTCTCCCCCGAGCACGGGTGGCAGGATCCGTGTGTTTAGCTGGGACACCCTGTGGAAACACACACCCAGGGCTGTTTGTGCCACCCGTGACTCTTGCTGGCAAAAAAAAAAAAAAGACAAATTTCATGGATTTTGGCTTCACGTGAAATCCAGCTGTTTCTTTCCCAGCTGAGCAGCTAAAATCTAATTCAGTTTTTCAATGGCTTGTGCTGTAGGTGCAGCAAACTGCTGAATTCCCATGGTTTGGGGGGGGAGAAGGGAGGAGTTTCCCTGGATATTGCACATAAAGGATAATACCTCTACATGAAACATGCTCGCTATAGTAAGAGTATGCAGGAAATTCTGTCTAGCCATGAGTTTGCCACAGCCTAAATTTTAGGTCGAACTGCCCAAAAAAAAGAGTAACCAGGAACCGGCTTTGCCTTATTTGTAAACATTTTCACAGTATATCAGGAGTTCTGTTAGGATTTATCTACCCTGCCCTCTCCCAGACTTATGGCTTTTTAGAGTCAGTGAAACGACCTGTTTGGCAAACAGTGAGGTTCTCTAAATAGCTGCCAGTCTGGTACACTGAAGAAAATGTCATGCACTAGAAGAGCCTTAGAGGGGGGAAAAATTATCAATATTACACTCCAAATATTTGAAGAGAAATTCCTACTCGATGGGGAGTTAGTTTTTTTTTGCATCCCGATATTTCTAGGACTCTTGTTTCTAAACCTACGTTAGTTACACGTCTGTGTGTACATTATTTAGAAGTTCTTTACTACAGTACTTTTGTACATGCGGTGTTTATTACTAAATGTAAAGAGAAAGTAGTTACATAAGGCATATGTACAGTATTTTGTTGGATTGCAGGTCCCTCTGCTCACCTTCCCCTTAAAGCTGCAAGGCCCATTTCACAGAGGTTTGTCCCCCAGCTTGTGAAACTGTCCTGAAACACATAAAAACCAGAGTCAAGGTCCGCTTGGATGAATCAGTCTTTCCTTTTAAACCCCTTGCTTGTATTTCTGTTGCATTTGGGTGGTTTTTTTTTTTTTTTTGTGGTGAATAAACCTGGAGGTCTGACCCCGGAGAGGTGGAACCAGCAGTCATTACCAGGGGTGGGGATGGAGATTCCACCATCCCCAGTGGGTATTGCAGCTTTACCCCACGCCTTGGAGTCTGTGAATCTCTGGAGCTGGAATCGGGTAGGCGGATATTTCTCATCTTGAGTATTTATTTTCCAGGGATTGAGAATCGTGGGAAGGAAAAAAAAAGAGAATTAAAGGCGTGTCGCAGAAAGAAACCGGGAGCCAAGAGGGAGAAGACAAAGGAGGTGGTGTGGCCTTTGTGCCTCTGTTGGTTCTACACTTTGGACTCGCTCTCCAAGTTGGCCACGTCACCGTTTCTTTCATTTTGGTCTTCCTGATTCTTCTCCTCCTCCTCGGCTTCCAGCTCCGCGTGCTGGTCCAGCTTGCTGGAAACGGACCACGTGAGGGGCAGTTCTGCTCGGCTGGCCATCTCTGCCAGCTCTTTGGCACTGTAAACTGGGGTGTTGGTCTCATAGGTTTCGTGAAAACTGTTGTAGTCAACCTCATAAAACCCGTCCTCCAGGGTGAGGACGGGGGTGAAGCGATAACCCCAGAGGATCTCGCTCGTGATGTAGGAGCTTCGGGCTTGGCAGGTCATCCCTGCAACAGAGAAGGAAGAAGTGCTGTAATAAGGACCCACTGCTCGCCCAAATCTTTAATTATTTAATTATTTAATTTTTTTTTTCCCATCTAAGAAGAGAAATGTATGAAAGAAATGCCAGAAAAGAAGTCAGGTTTGACATCACGTGAATTTGAGCTTAGAAAGCAGTTTTAGAGTGTAAACATCTCTGATGCCCTTTCCTTCTGTGCACGTGCATAATAACAAGTGCTAAGTCTGTCAGCAAAGATCAACATTTCTTTATCCAGTGCACTCCTTCTTCCTGGATTTCATCAACTCACCTGCTGAAGAGTCTCTCATGTGGTTTATCAAGAGTGTCTGTGCCATCCTCTGGGTCCCACACTGCCAGGTTCAGAACTTTCCCAGACTAACAGGAATTTACACAAAAGCATTTCTCTGCTGGAACCCACCCCCGAGCCTGTGACCCCAAAACCTGGCTCCTCTAAAGGTAGGAGTCACTTTTTATTTACAATTATTTGAGAGTTGGGCTGGTGGCCAATGCACAAACATCAGCAAAACTCCTGAAGGACGTGTGATAGTGGCTGATGTTGAACTGGGATAACTGGGACTAATTTCTCTGCTACATTCCCTTCCCAGCTCTGCTGAACTTCACTCTACAGGGAAAAAAAACAAAAAAAGAAATGCTGGTTGTTTTTTTTTTTGTTCAGAGTGTCCTCTGGGTGAAGAAACACCTGGCCATGGCAGGGACCTGTGACTTGGAGAACCTGCTTCATCTCAGACCAACAACCTGGAGAAGCACTGCATTAAAATATTAATGCTCAGGAGTGGAAGGGAAAACCCAGTGGAGCAGGAAAAATACCAGGAGAAGTGAATTTAAGAGGCAAAAACATGATGCCAACAAAATAGGAGTACATGGAGAGAATGTGATGATTTTCTTTTGATTATTGCACATTATTAGCTGTGTATGACTAAGCAAACTTCAGCTGAACAGTATTTATTAAATACCGAGTAAATAAAGTTACTTAACCTGCCACACTTCATTTATTTAGAAGATAATCATAAGCAATTTAAAGAAGTGTTTAATTTAGAGAGCACAAATGGCAGACTTTAGAAATGCCCATTTTCTCTCTGCACTGGTGGCATCACGTAAAGTCACATGGATTGGCTCGTGAAGAGCCAAAACCGGGAGTTTATTGTCCCCAGTCTTTTTTCAGGGTTGTGCAAAGTGCTCCAGGCAATTCTGCCCTCATTCTTGCTCTCATATCTTGCTTCTGAGGGGTGAAAACTGCTGGTTTTGGGTACTCTGTGTTTCTCACTTGTGGTGTTACCTTTAGAAACACATCTCCCAGCTGCCACCACACTGTGGTACTTGAGCCCTTCTCCAGTGCTTCCCTTCACTTCCCGCAGTGCCTTGGATCCTGTGGAGCACTGGCTGTCAGGGAAAGCTGTTGTGGGAAAGCTGCTGCACTGGACCCAGCAAAACCACCTCTGTCCTCCCGCTGTGCTCTCTGATCCTGATTTCTCTTTCTTAATGTCTGACAGAAATATTTAAGCCTTCAGTTTTCTCTTTGTTCTTGCAGGACAAGGCAGGTTTGCATTTCAATTCTCAAGCAATGCACAAATGGAAATACCAAGGTCTTACCGTTTTTCTTTTCCTTTCACAGGTGGGACGGGTGGAAGGACAACAAACCCTGTGACAAAATCGCCTCCTGTGTGATGGCCCATATGATTTTTAGTCTAAAGGATATTTTTCCCCCACAAAATGATGAAGGGAGGGGAAAGTGGCAGCTCAAAGAGCTCTTGGTCCTGCCCTTGGGTGATAACAACCCCCTGCAGCTCCAGGCTGGGACAGAGGGGCTGGAAAGGATCTGGAAAGGTCCTGGGGGTGCTGGTGACAGAGGCTGGACACGAGTCCAGATGTGCCCAGGGGGGCAAGAGCCCAATGGAATCTGGTTTGGACCAGGGATAGTGTGGGCACAGCCCAGGGCAGGGATTGTCCTCCTGTGCTGGCACTGCTGAGGGACCTCCAGGGCGGGGTCCAGGTCTGGAACCTCATGGAAGAGAGACATGGAGGGGCTGGAGCGTGTCCAGGGAAGGGAACGGAGCTGGGGAAGGGGCTGGAGCAGCAGGAGGGGCTGAGGGAGCTGGGGGGGCTCAGCCTGGAGCAAAGGAGGCTCAGGGGGGACCTTCTGGCTCTGCAACCCCCTGACAGGAGGGGGGAGCCGGGGGGGGGTCGGGCTCTGCTCCCAGGGAACAAGGGACAGGAGGAGAGGGAACGGCCTCCAGCTGTGCCAGGGGAGGCTCAGGTTGGACAGGAGGAGGAATTTGTTGCTGGAAAGGGTGTTCAGGCCTTGGCAGGGGCTGCCCAGGGAGGTGGTGGAGTCTCCATCCCTGGAGGTGTCCCAGGAAGGCCTGGTCGTGGCACTCAGTGCTCTGGGCTGGGGGACAAGGTGGGCATCGGGCACAGGGTGGATCCATGGGCTGGGAGACCTTTGCCAACCCAAATGATTCCATGGTTCTGTGAAGCCAGGGCAGTGGGCTGATGATCCCACTGGTCTGGGCAGCCACTTGCCCCTGCACATCCCAGAGTGGTGTCTCTGAGGGTCCCTGTCTGTCCTGACAGGGTGGGATGGCAGCAGCAGGATCAGGCTGCAGTGCCAGGGCTTGTTCTCCCACCACTGCCCTCACTGCAAACTGCATTTTAAAGGGGCTGATGAGACCTCTGAGGGTTGCCCTTAACTGCTGTCTCACTCCTTTAAACTCCAAGCATTTCTAATGAGCAGTAATGAGGGGTTTTTATGATGTTTAATGCTCAGTTAGTTGGTTTTAACCAGCAGCAGAAGAGTCACCACTTCTCTGTGGAAGACACACACCACGGTGGATCCTGTTCCTATCACTCCCCATGCACCCATCCCCGGGTCAGAACTCTGCAGTGTGAGTGGGAAGATGAATTTTGGTCCTTGTTATATCAGAGGAGGCAAACTAAATGATGGGGAGCTTTTTTTTTTTGAGGCAGCCAAGCTAACTCAACAACACTTTTATTTTTTTGCTTTCAAATGGGAACAAAAAAGGTCCTGCTGCCAGTGCTGGGATTAGCTCCACGTATCTGAAATCAGCAGTTAGTTGCTACTTTGGACAATCTCGTTACCATACAAGCAGTGCAGTTAAAACTTGAATTTATCCTCTAAATTCTTATTATTCCTGTTCAACAGGAACAGGCTCCAGAGCACGGGCTGCAGTGGCTCCCTCTGCCTGGCTGGGAGTGTGGACTCTATTTCAGTGCACCCTGTCAGCAGTTTTCCTTGCAGGCAGAAGGAAAGGTTTTATTAAAACTTAATATTTGCACCAGGCAGCCTAAGAAAATGACAGGAAAAAAAATTCCCCTAAGCTGTTGCTGAGAGGTGGGCAAGGTTACAACCCCACTTTTGGCTAAGTAGGTTTAATAACCAAGTTGATGCCACCTCCAGGTTCATTCCTTTTGAAAAGTTGCCCTGTGCAGTTATTTTGAGGTTCTGGTTTGTTCATTCTGTCTGCTGCTGTTTAGGTTTGTGTTTTACAGGGTTTGGTGTGGTGACCCAGAGTGACTTGATGCATTTCCTCACAAAGTGCACTTAAGATTTCATGGCAGGTTATACAATCATATGTTGTGTCCTGCACTCTCACCACGCAGTATTTCCCTTTGTGATGGGAGCCATCAAAAAATAAAGTGCTTTAAAAGTCAGGGGAAAAAGGGGGCCTCAGAATCACGATCTCAAACACATGTTTGGGCTCAAATACAGTGATTTTTCAACTCTAGGTCTGCAGTTTACACAGAGTGACAGCCTCTTTCAGCTTCCTCAAGGCAGTCTTTTTTACAACAGGGCTTTTTCTTTTCAAATTCCACTTCTGTAATAAAAAAGGGGCTCTAAATGAAATGAGGGGGACAAGAATTATGGCCCATGGCTGACTCCATCTCTCTGACAGCGACAGCGTGAAGTGATTTTGAGGTTCAGGAGTTTCCTGCTGGCACTTTGCAGAACAGACTTTCTGCTGCACTAAATTGTGTGGGATATCCCCTAAGAATGACCTGATTTCAATCATTACATGGGAATTTTACTTCACAGTTCAGCCTGGAGTAAGACCTCAGCAGCAAAGGACTCAAGGGTGCACAGAAAACAGTGGTGTCCCCGTTTCTGGGGTGAGAGGAGTTTTACTCCTGTACAACAGAAGTACAAAATTTGATCTGGGGTCTCCAGCTGGGAATTAAAACTTCCATGTCCATATGTGATGCTCCTGTTCTGTTGCTTTCTCCCTGCCTGTGTTCATAACAACCTTTGCTGAGGTATCACTGTGGAGGTTTTGATCTACTTTGTCAGAATTTTTATTTCTATCATGAGAACCTTTAAAAAACCAAAACCAAACACATAGGAAGGTTAATTAACCTCTTGAGGTTAGTTCCTGCAGCCTCTGTGTGCTCATGATGGGGCTGCTCTGCTGCAGGAGTGATGAGGGGAGAGGTGCTGACCTGAGGGGTTAGAGCTGAGTTTTGCACCTTGCCCAGGGCGAGGGTGAGAGGGTTGGAGAATTTTATTTAATCCCTGTGTTCATAGAATCACAGAATGGTTTGAGCTGGAAGAGGCCTTAAACAGCATCCAGTTCCAACTCCCTGTTGTGGGAAGGGACACCTTCCAGTAGCAGAGGTTGGTCCAAGCCCCGTCCAACCTGGCCTTGGACACTTCCAGGGATCCAGGGGCAGCCACAGCTTCTCTGGGCAACCTGTGCCAGGGCCTCCCCACCCTCCCAGCCAAGAATTCCTTCCCAATATCCCATCTAACCCTGTTCTCCTTCATCATAAACCCATTTCCCCCTCGTCCTGTCACTCGATGCCCTTGTGGAAAGTCCCTCTCCAAAATAGTCCCTGTCCAATGACAGGAATATTGAGGCAACCAGCTGAATGTGCACCTTTGCCTCTGAAACTCCAGTCTGGTGCTCATAAAAAGCTCCAGTGACTTTCCAGGTTTGTATCCCAGCACTGCTCCTGAGGGGTCACCCAGCAGCCTTTGATGGGAGCCTCTGCCCCGGGTGACCTTTTGCTCTCAAATAAATTTGGTGTGAGGTTTGTCAGTCTGCTATTTTTAGGTGTTAAGGAGAGGAAGAAGGCAACGTGTGCTCCTAAAAACAAGCAGGAGGCTGGGAGTCAAGAACCCCTGATGGATACATCAGTTCTCCTGCAGACACCATGTGGGTTTTGGCAAATTCCCCAGCTTTGGGTTATTGGTGTCCCACCAGGGACGTGCTGAAGTGTAAAAGCAGTAAAATTTTGCTGTCAAATCTGTACTCCCTGGTGTGAAAATGAGGAGTGTTTTCGAGCGTGCCTCGAAAAAAGGACAGAGATTTAAGAATAAAATTTCCACGGCGCCACCAAATCAGTGGCAGAAACATTCCACGAGGGTTGATTGGTTCTCTTTAATCAAGCTAAAAAGAAGAAAACAAAGAAAGCAGAAAGTCGTGTTGTACCCTAAATTCAGTGATTTTTTTTTTTTTAAAGCTCAAAGCACAGAATGGTTTGGGTTGGAAGGGACCTTAGAGATCTCATTCCAACCCCCTGCCATGGGCAGGGACACCTTCCACTAGCCCAGGTTGCTCCAAGCCCCGTCCAACCTGGCCTTGGACACTTCCAGGGATCCAGGGGCAGCCACAACTTCTCTGGGCACCTGTGCCAGGGCATCACCACCCTCACAGCCAAGAATTCCCTCCCAATATCCCATCTAACCCTGCTCTCTGTCAGTTTGAAGCCATTCCCCCTTGTCCTGTCACTCCAGGCCCTCATGAAAAGTCCCACTCCAGGTGACATTGCTGTAAAATGTTGCAAATACCTTGCTCTGATAAGATATTTTTCCCTTCTTTTTTGCATTTAGGGACATCTAACAAGAAATCAGTGGTATCTTCAGTTTATTTGAGTGAACACCTCATATTTTTATATCTATCTATCTATGTATATACATATATATCTCTTCCCATCCAGAGCTAGCAAAGGGGAATTCCCAGGGGTTCTGATAACTTGGTTCAGGACACACCTGCAAATTGGATGTTTATCTCACCCCAACCAGTATCTAAAACTCTTGAAAGAAGTAAAATCTGGACAGGTGCCTGTGAACATTTTTAGTTCTCTTTGCCTCAGCTTGTCTGGGGATGTGTGTGTGGAACCCTCATGTCGTGGGTTGTGGGAAAGGATAGGGGGAGAGATGGGTTTTTTATTCTTCTAAGAATATAAGGAATTAACTTTCATTGGGGTTAGTTTGTTTTCTTTTTCTTTTCTTTTAATTTTAAAACTGGTGTGGCTTTTTTTTTTTCTGTAAACCTGAGTAATTGGGTATTTCTGCTTTCACATTTCCTGATCAGACCGAGAAGCCAATCACTATATTTGAAACTTTAAAGCCAACACCATCTGTGAATTCTGCCCAGAGGTCTTTGTGGCAGCTCCTGCCTTTGTCTCACAGCTGATGATGGGACCCAGGGAGCAGCTCCACAGCAGAAAATCCGAGTTTTCGTGGAATGAGTGGGCTGGAGCAGCTGCCCTGACCACCACCACCAGCAATAAAATCACATCTCCGTGGGAGGTGTCACATCTTATCAGGTCACATTTGCACAAAGATGAATTTGCAAAGGAAATGGAGCTGATGAGAGACCATAATATCAAGTCAGTGGGACTTTCTGATGCTCCAAAATCTATTTCATTCTCAACAAGGTGAAAACAAATAAACAAGTATAAAAAAAAATTGATGAAAAGTTAAATTCTAAACAAAGTCTAACTTGGATCAGTCAAAGCATTCTGCTTTCATTCTGAAATGTGACATATTGTATAAAACAACACCTAAATTAGAAAAAAATGGGCTTGCTTTAGTCTTTTTCAAACTATTAAAAAATATATGTTTTTCCCCCAGCAGGAGATTTCAATGCCAGTGAAATTTTATTTTCCACTGGAAAAAAAGGCTGAGTTAAAAATGTTTGATTTACTTGGTTAATGTTTCTTCTCCCAGGAATTAAATATACTCCACTGAGTAGTTTGTGTCTAATTTCTTGCTTTCCTGTGTCGAAATTCTGCTTTTTTATGTTGAAACTCTGCTTTTTTGTGTCTAAATTCTGCTTTTTTGTGTCGAAATTCTCCTTTTTTGCAGGTAGATTAGTCTGAGAATTTAAATATAGTGAGACCAGGAAACCTCGTCTGACTCAGCCTCAAATGTGCTGCCACTTTTAGCCACCAACACTTTATATATTCTCAATAAACAGCTCCTAAACAGATGAATGACTATTCAGCCAATATTTAACCTTCATTTAGCCTTATTTTCATGCCATGCCCAGCAAATCAAACTACCTGTGTGAATTTTAATGTGGGTTTTTTTGGTTTTTTTTTCAGCTGTGCTGGTTGAAATGGGTGATGATTCCATTTTCCTGTGATATTTATTATATCAAATAATAATCTGACCAGACAAGGGAGAGAAGCTCCTTCCAGAACTGGTACTCAGAGTCCTTGGAAACAGGAGCTGGAGCTGGAACATGAAGTGCCAGGGTTTTGTGCCCTGCTCTCTGTGTTTGACTGTGGGGATACATTTATGGATTCCGTGGTTTCTCAGGCGTGGAAGGAAGTGCTTTATTTCTCCTGGTGGGCGGAAAATCAGGATCGATGGGAATTTTGTCCAAAAGAAGCCGCAGGACACGTTGGCTCACCTCTCAAAATGCAAAGTGCTGAGTAAGGACGAGACCTGACCTGACCTTTTGAAAATATATTTCTTCTAATCCATGGGCTTCCTCCTGAATCCTGCCCTGCAAGATGGGATGTTCTTCCCTGGAATGGCACACAGGGAATCTTTTTCCCCAATTCCTTGACAATCATCCAGGAACAGGCAGGAAGGGCATTGATTCCAGCTGCTGCCTCCCTGGAGAAGGGTCGTGGCAGGATTTTTTGCTGAGCAGCGAGAGCTGATCCAGAGTTAAGGGCAGGGAGGATCCTGGGTGGATCTGCCTGGAACAGAGAGGATCCAAGGTGGATCTGCATGGAACCAAGAGGATCCTGGGTGCCAGGGGGTGTGGAGAAGACCCCTGGCAGTACATTAAGTACCAATAGTCCTGTTGATGGCTTGGATCTCTCCACTGTCTTGCTTGGTTGCTTCCATAACAGGGAGGGTGACCAGCCAGCAAGAACCAAAACCTTTCCTTGGATTCAGAGTTCTGGTTGGCTCCCTGCTTCTTTTCCACATTCTGAGCAACCTGGTCTGGTAGAAGGTGTCCCTGCTCATGGCAGGGGGTGGAACTGGATGATCTTTAAGGTCCTTTCCAACCAAAACAGTTCCAAGAGTGTGTGGCTCTATGATTCCTCCAGGGGCTCCGAGTCCCCTGCCCTTTCCCTCACCTTTCAGGAAGAGCTGGAGGGTCACGGGAAAAGCAAGTTTTGGATAAGAGAAAGGTGAAGGAGGAGCTACCTGAGCTGCTGAATTACTGATCTTGGGGAAGAAAGCAGTAGAACAGCTCCTGCTCTCCTCTACTGTGCACAAATCCAAAGGCTACATGAGATGAGTCCCTCAGGAGCAGGTTCCTCCCTCTCCACTCCTGGCTGGAGAAGCAGAAGTGGGAATGGGGCAGATATGAATTGCAGGTGGGAATAGAAGATACATGACCCAGAAACGTGCATGAAATGACCCCTCATGTCCTGGGCTGATCCCCCAGTGTGGACAGCAGGGCAGGGGGGGATTCTGCCCCTCTGACCCCTCAGCTGAGACCCCCCTGCAGAGCTGCTCCAGCCCTGGGGAACAGCCCAGCAAGGACATGGAGCTGCTGGAGAGAGTCCAGAGGAGGCCCCAAGAGGATCCCAGGGCTGGAGCAGCTCTGCTGGGAGGAAAGGCTGGGAGAGCTGGGATTGTTCAGCCTGGAGAGGAGAAGCTTTGGGGTGACCTGATTGTGGCCTTGCAGGACTTGAAGGAGCTCCAAAAAAGATGGAGAGAGACTATTTCCAAGGGATGGAGTGACAGGACAAGGGGGAATGGCTTCAAACTGACAGAGAGTAGGGTTAGATGGGATATTGGGAAGGAATTATTGGCTGTGGGAGTGATGGGACGATGGAACCAGTTTCTCAGAGAAGCTGTGGCTGCCCCTGGATCCCTGGAAGTGTCCAAGGCCAGGTTGGACAGGGCTTGGAGCAACCTGGGCTGGTGGAATGTGTCCCTGCCCATGGTAGGGGGTTGGAACTGGATGATCTTTGAGGTCCCTTCCAACCCAAACCACTCTGTGATTCTGTGAAATGCATTTTGCCTTGGACAGGGGTCAAAAGCATTGTTTATGTGGGAGCTCTTCCAGCTTGGGATCCTTTAAGACACATGGAAAAAATATATCTTACTGCTGTATTGGCTTTATTCTACACAAAGCACAAGATATGCAACCCCCCTGGAGAACATGCATTTAGCACACAGTGGTGATGGGACTAAAACAAGGCATGTTTGGGCATTGCTGAATTCCCTCATCAGCATTAATGCCAAGGGATGGCTGGGAGAAAAACCCCTTTGGTTGGAAGGATGCTTGCTGTGAGAGCAGCATTTTCTGTAACAGTTTGTACCTGCTGCACACTTGTGCTGCCATGACTGTGAGATAAACATTCAATTAAAATTAGATGTGTGATCTATTCCACCACTTGCTGTGCAGGCTTCTCCAGCACATGATTTGACTCTGCATGTCTTTGGATGGTTCCTTTTGTTTCTCTCCTCAAAATGCTCACGGAGAGAACAGAACAGAACATCCAAGGTTTCCTCTCCCCCGAACTTTCCTGACTTGGAACTTTTTATAAAGATTTGTCACATTTTACCGTGGAAACGTTTGTGAACCCAGGATTAAAGACAAAGCAGCTTGTACACACAGCTTGGCAGGCTGGAAAATTCAGGAAATAGGGGAAGATCACCGGCTTTTTGACAGCAGAACCTGTGAACCACCCACCGTCCCGGTGGTTGTTTCTGGTTTGTGGTTTAGTTAAAACCTGGTCTGGGCTGTTGTGAAAGCAGAGGGGGAGATGAAAAGAGTTCAGCACAAAGCGCTCGTTTCTTCCAGGTGAGCAGTGAGGTGGGGAAATGCAACAAAAATAAAGAGAAAACACGTTTTATCCGAAAATCACCGGAATTTTGGGTGAGCAACAGCACTTTTCAGTGGGGTTGCCCGGGTGGTTTTGTAATGGTGCATCCTTTCAGGTGGGCTGGAACCAGCCAAACGTGGGTAGGTGGTACTTGCTTTTAGAAGAGGCAGCTTGAAGAAATCAGCTTTTCTAAAGATAGCCCAGTTTCAGAGATTGGATTTCTGACTTGTGTTTCATCCAAAGGGTACCAAGAGGATGGGGGTAGAGGTGCTCAGGAGAAAGCTCTAAATCCCAAGCTCTGGGAAGAGGAGGGGGAGGAGGAGGAGGAAGATCTGGGCTGGTTTTGTTGGTATTTCAAATAATAGGTTTGGATAGTGGCCCTTATACCCTTTAATTTTCTTTGTGGGAGAGAGTTGAAGCGACCAAACACTTGTTCATGTTGTTATTTAACATGTGATTGATCAGCTCCTTTACAAAAATCTCTGTAAGGGAAACCATCAACTGCACTGAGCTTAAAGCTCATCTGTCATAGCAGTGATCTTTAATTAAAATTTAAATTAGGTTTATTGACATCTTCATCACAACAAAAGCCTCAGCCAATCCCAGGCTTGGTGCAGCTCTGATTTTTGATGAACTTTTGCAGGCCTTCCAGCAGTTATGCAAAGAAAAATCATCTGTGCTGTTAAAATCCTCCCACTGAACAGCAAGTGGGTTTTGATTTTTTTTTTCCTCCTTAATTTTTAAAATTTTTTTATTTCAGTTCATAGGATGAGACATTAAGTTGATGCTTTCAGATTAATAATATTTGGCTATCTGACAACTTCAGCAGCCTGTTTTTTGAAGTGGAGGATTGAGCAGGAACTGGCTGCCTGGGGGAATGAGATGCAAAATCTTTCGCTCCTGAAACTATTTAATATTCCAGTTCTGTCAAAATTTGTATCCATATTTTAGCTGCCTGGAACCCTGTCCAATAATAGTGGCTATTAATGTACCTGCTAAGAGATCAATGAACGTTTTGGAGAAATTAATACTTCACTTGGCTTTAATTGACTTTGGTTTTATTTGAGGTGGTGAGGATGAAGCTGAGTTGGATATTTAATTACTGCCTGGAATTTAGCAATGGGTCTAATAAAGGAGAGTATCAGCAGTAGAACTGGGATTTTAGGAAAACTTCAGTACTCCTCTCCTGGCATTTCTATTCTGGGAAAAAATGGGAACAACACACTCCAAGCTCCAAGTAGCACTTTCCTCAAAGCCTGAACTTACTTAGAAGGGAGGAGGGAGCAAAAAATCAGCAAAAAGTTATTTTGTTCTATTCCTTATTATTTAAACTAATAATATTTAAACTAATTTTTTTCTGGGAGAAGCACAGACAAATCAATCCTTGGCAATATGTGTCAGATTTTGCCACAACGAGTTCCAAAAGGTGATGGAGCAGGGAAATTTTAAGTTTCTTTGACACTTCATTTATGGAAGCAACAAAGAGTTTTAAGTGTCTCTAAATTCTCCTTAGTTTAAGAATATTTGTGTCAGCTGGTGAGGAAAAATTGGTTGGTTATTAAGGGAAAAATAATGAACTTGAGAAGAGGTGGCTCTGTATGGGGAAAACTCTCTGGGGAAGTAAGAGGAGGGTGCTCACATCCAAAATCGCCCAGTTCCCAAAGGAGATGATGGAAAGGAGCCTGAAATTAAATTACTGGGCTTTCAAAGTAGGGAAAACCTCGTACAGAGACCTCAATAATGTCTGTTTTCCTGGGAAATTCATTTCAGTTCAAAACTGAGGGTGGGGTTTTGTGCTCAGCAAAGACATGAAGTTTCTCCTCCTGTCACAAAAAGCACTTTTTTTGGGAAAAGGATGAAGGTCTCAGAGAGTTGTGGAGGACGAAAATCTTTTGGATACACGGGCCACGAGCTGTCCCTGGCAGTGCTTCCAGCTCTCCTGCCGTGGGTTGTTCCATCCTCTGCATCAGTCATGAGGTGGCACTCTTCTACCAGCAGAGACGGCTCACAGAGCTTTGGAAGTGCCTGTGTGTGCCTGAACCAAGGGAAAAAGAAGCAAAACCTGGAAAATCTCGTGCAGGGATTGTTGCAGAAGTTGCTTTCGAGGTGTCTGGGCAGGCAGGAGATGAGGAGATGCTCTGTGCTTGTGGCAGGGATGTATTTCAGGATGCACCTCACTGAGCTCTCTTGGAGTTAGAGTTTGGTGGTTTCCTTGATTTTCTTGTGACTCCCAGACAGATCTGAGGGATTTCTGCACACCAGACCATATTCTTCTTCATGACAAGCACAGTTACAGTGTCTCTCTTGCAGATTTTATTCCTGCTGCCAGACCTCTGCTAATTTGGAGCCCTTCATTGATGCACACATTGTACAACAAACTCTTGGCTAAGGCTGGACATCCTTCACTCTGATGCTGCCCTGCCTCTCAGAAAATAAACCACACCAGACTCCCAGTTTTGGAGGCAAACAGGGCAAAAACCAAATCCCAGGCAATTCTGGCTAAAGGGATCTGTCTCCAACATTGCACAAAAGTGTTTAAAGGGAGGTTTTAATGTTGAAAGCACAGTGCCAAGCTCTGGTCTCAGTCAGCAGCAGCTCAAACCAGCAGCATCTTCCATCAGGATTCAGCTATTCCAGGCTGCTGACCTGACTCAGAGCTCCAGTTTTACACCTCCATGGGATCCTTGCTAAGCCCCAGTCAATCCAACAGATGTCTGTGAGGCAACATCCTCTGGCTCCTGCTGTGTTCCCGAGGCAGGCTTAACCTCCAGGATGGGAAAGAGAAATAAAACTTGGCATGTTGTCTTTGAAAACTTCCTGACCCCTTATACAGGCAGATACTGAGTTGCAGGTTTAGATGGGATATTAGGAAGAAATTCTTGGCTATGAGGATGGGGAGGCCCTGGTCCAGGTTGCCCAGAGAAGCTGTGGTTGCCCCTGGATCCCTGGAAGTGTCCAAGGCCAGGTTGGACAGGGCTTGGAGCAACCTGGGCTAGTGGAAGGTGTCCCTGCCCATGGCAGGGGGTGGGACTGGATGATCTTTGAGGTTCTTTCCAACCCAAACCATTCTGTGATTCTCTCCATGCTTGCAGTGAACCAGGGCTGAACTCCTGCCTGGCTAATCTGAGCTCAGCATTGGCAGAGCTGTCCCAAAGAGTGAAGACTCTTTTTTCTTTCTAACCACACATTTCTACAGAGAAAAGGGAGAAAAAACCCTGCAATTGCTTATTCTCAGCAGGAATGTGAGTACTGGAAATTAATTGAAAAATGCAGCTATTCCCCCCCCCCCCAAAAGCCCAAATCCTGACATTACACGTGGCTTTAAGAAGCAATGACAGAGCTGGACGTGCCTTATGTACATAAAGCAGTAGCTGAAACACATTTAATAAAACCTAGATTATTTGCTCCTTGTGTTTCCCATCAATTCTTAAATTCCATTTTATTCCCATTTTGCTGGAGGTGTAGGTCAATGCAAATGCAGCAATATAAGCACAGAATGTGTTTTGCCAATAAGTTTGCATGAGAATCCAGAAGCTCAGTGGGGAACAAATTACTGAGGCTCAGAAAAAATAGCACCAGTGATGTCTGGCTCTTATTTCCCATCAGTTTTTATCTGAGGGTCTCAAAGGAAGGGACATGTTGTTATTTTTGTTTTCCAGTGGGGAAGTTGAGGCAGAGAATGGAGATTTACCCCAAGGCCTCAGAGAAGGTGTGCAGCAAAGAAAGGCTGCCATGGTGGGGATGTTTCCACTCTGATATCCATGGGGAGGGGAATTCTGGCTCTCTGCTGCCCTTTGATGTGAGCCAGGAGGATTTTTTGGCTTAGGGCACTGATTTGGTTTTCCTGGAGAGCTGAAGTTTGGGAAGAACACTTTTTTCCGATCCCATTGCTTCAACACAAAGCTTCTTCTCATCAGTAGGGTCTCAGCAGAACTCAACATCTTTCCTAAGGCCATTTCTCTCCTTTGCTTTGAGCAGAGCAGGGTAGGACAACAAAACAGGAGAGGTTGTTTCAGGAGCAGAAGGTGGATGAGACGAATCCCGTCGTGGAACAGGAACACGTTTTCCTGGAGTCACAGCTGTGCTTCCTCAGCCCTTTCCTGTTCTTCTCTGGGGGGGTGGAGCTCCCCCCTTCTTCTAATCGTGACTGAGAGTTTTGTGCTGCCAGGATAAAGGAGGTTTTGCCTGGGGGTGCTGTGGTGACACGAGGCTGTGCCATGTGCACGCACAGGGACGCGGAGAGACGGATGGGGAGACAGGACAGGGATTTGGAGATGCTCCTGTGCCCAAAATAGCAACTCCTTGGTGTGTGAGCCTCGGAAAGCCTCAATCCCTTCAAATGCATAATGAGATTGGTTGATTATCATCAAGTGAAAATTGCTGGTGTGGTATGACGGGAGGAGAAGGGAATTTAAGGGCCAGCAGCGAGGAGACAACAGACTTCAGAGTGACACTGGGGCACTGTTACAAGGAAATAACTGGGAAATCATGGATCAGGATATGTGGATGCCCCATCCCTGGAATGCTCAAGGCCAGGTTGGATGTGAAACTATTTCCAAGGACCTGGAGTGATAGGACAAGGGGGAATGGCTTCAAACAGACAAAGGGCAGGGTTAGATGGGATATTGGGAAGGAATTCTTGGCTGTGGGAGTGATGGGATGCTGGAACAGGTTTCTCGGAGAAGCTGTGGCTGCCCCTGGATCCCTGAAAGTGTCCAAGGCCAGGTTGGATGGGGCTTGGAGCAACCTGGGCTGGTGGAAGGTGTCCCTGCCCATGGCAGGAGGGTGGAACTGGATGATATTTAATGTCCCTTCCAACCCAAACCATTCTGTGATTCTCTGATTATAAGCACACAGTGAAAATGAACAAAAAAATCACCCCAAAATGCTGTGGCATGAAGGGATGGAATCAGTCAACACAACACGTGAAGTTCAATTGCACCATCACAGTGTAGAGACGTTTGGGTTTTACATTTTTTGGTAAAGTTTAATGGCATTTCCTCATTCCCTCCCTTTCCCCCCTCACAAAAAAACATTTGTTGTGCAGAAAGCTTGACTTGATTTCTGATTGGGGAAGATGCTGGAGCGAAACTCCTAATCCTTCTTCTGCAGTTTACAGGGGTTGTATCACACAATTTGGCTACGAGAAAGCCCCGTAATAAATGACAACTCCTTCAGACTGTTGGCAGCACAGGGCCCACCATCAGTCTTGTAAACGGCCCCGTAACCATCGAAAAGCCGAAATAATTTGGAGCCGTGGCTCAACACGTTATTAATCACAGAGCAGAGGGTTTGCTCTGATTTCACCAGGCATGCTAATGCAAAAAAAAACCCCCCGTGGTTCTCTCAGGAGCCAGCACGGGGATATAAAAGCCCAGTGAATCGTGTCCTGCTGCCGTGATTGACTGCAGGCTTCAAGGCCAGGAATTCAGGGACGTTCCTCAAAGTCTGGTCGAGTCTGAAGGCTTTCATTAATAAATCCCAATGTGAACTTGAACAGGTTGTTTGCGTGTCCATGGAGGGATGGGGGGTGTCTGTCAGTGAAAGAGTAGTTGATTAATCTGGTTTATTTTCCTGGCTGATGCTGAGAAAGAAAAGTATTGGATCGAGTCCAGAGGAGGCACCAAGAGGATCAGAGGGATGGAGCAGCTCTGCTGGGAGGAAAGGCTGGGAGAGCTGGGATTGTTCAGCCTGGAGAAGAGAAGCTTTGGGGTGATCTGATTGTGGCCTTCCAGGAACTGAAGGAGCTCCAGGAAAGATGGAGAGAGACTATTTCCAAGGGCCTGGAGTGACAGGACAAGGGGGAATGGCTTCCAACTGAGAGAGGGCAGGGGTAGATGGGATATTGGGAAGGAATTCTTGACTGTGAGGATGGTGAGGGTCTGGCATAGAATTCCCAGAGAAGCTGTGGCTGCTCCTGGATCCCTGGAAGTGTCCAAGGCCAGGTTGGACAGGACTTGGAGCAACCTGGTCTAGTGGAAGATGTCCTTGTTTATGGCAGGATTTGGAACTGGATGATCTCTAAGGTCCCTTCCAACCTAAGCCATTCTATGATTCTGTGGACTTTGAAGTGGTTCACTTGTGAACCAACTGCTTGTGATCTGTGCATTTTGGCCTAACCAGTGACCCCAGTTCCACAGGCCTCCAACCAGGAGGCCAACGGGTCCAAATCCAGTGACAAGGTGATAACTCAACCCAAGCTTCACAAAAGTCAGAAGTGTCTTCTTGCTGCATTTCCTGGCTTTTGGAAGCGAATGGTTTTAGTCTGGACAAGGGTTGGCAGCAAAAGTCTCTATAGGAATGGGGTCATTCTTCAGGATCCCTCTGGGGAATTTCTCCAGTTTTCCACATGACTGCTGGATCACATGGATGTTGCAACAACAAAAGAACTCATTTAAAGGAAATCACGCCAAGATAACAAGGATGACTTGTGTTATCGACCTCTAAAAGGTACAACTCAGTTCATGAACACTGCAACAGTGTGGCAACAACACCACAAGAACCTTCCCCTCCATACAGAGCCATGTTCGAGCAGATCTGGCTGATCTGCTGCTACTGTGTTGTACCTTGATTTAAATTGCTGTGAACAACTGCCTCAAAAGAAGGAGCACAGTCAGAGCCCTGACACTGCAAAACTCCTGGATGATGCTGTGGCTTGTTGCTAATGGGAGAAACATGGAGATCAGGGTGGCAGCTGCAGAATAAAATCCTCTGTGCAGCCTTTCTGCAGTGTCATATTTAGGAGAGGGAGAGCTCCAGCCATAACTGATGAGGTGTGATGCTCCAGGGGAGGACAGCTTGGATTTTTAAGAAGCTTGTTTTCCCACAAGCTCTGCCATCTCCCCTGATAAGCTAATTTTAAAAGTTAATGGACTAGATCCTTCAGTGTGCTAATGCTGCATTGTGCTGCTCCAGAGGTGCAGAACAGCACTAAAGGGGCCTCTTTCTGCTCCTGGAGTTTTCTTCCCTGTCCCAAGGCAATATGGGTCAGCCAGAAGGGATCTTCCAGGAGCCCCGGAATGCCTGGAGCAAAGACTTCTGGGGGAGAAGTGGGATGAGAGATGTCACCACACGCCCTGATTCCGAGGGCTTTGGGGCTGTAGGCTGACAGCAAAACTAATTTACAAGCTACAGAAAGAAAAAAAAATATTCCCAAGACTGGAAGAGCACTGGAAGAGTCCAAGTGGTGTTTTGCACTGACACCACTCCTCCACCCAGCCAGGAGATGTGGGTCCCTGCTTCTTCTGGCTGCACACTTGGAAGAAGGTGTGAAAAACAATGAGGGATAAATGGTTCCTTGCAATAATTCCCTCAGCTGTGCTGATTAAACAGACAATTCCTTTCTTTTTTTTATTTTTTGGTGTGAGTTCCACCCACTGGCACGTGGCCCTGGTCAGCGCTCGCTGTGCTGAGGAGGCACCAGCTGCTCTGGGATCTGAGGAGGAGGAGGAGGATGACCCAGCAGGGCACTGACACATCAGCTCTGCAGCCAACAGGGAGCTCATTCTGTGGGGTGAACCATCTCCCCAAATCCTGCAAGGCATCCATGTGCTAACTCCGTCTTTACGTGATCCAAACCAGGGGGTTTTTGTGGATATCCTGGAAAGCCACAAGGTGCAGCAGCATTAATACACCACTGACTGTGACCACATTTGTCAGGAAGAATAGGAGGCTGCCAGGGAGCTGTGACAACTTTAACTGGCCCTTTTAAGCCAGGGAGAGAGACTAAAAGAGGGACTGAGTGGATGGAGAGAGCCCCAAGCCCCGCTCTCTGTTTGGCTCACCCTTCTCATGAGGATTCAAGCCCACAGGGAACAGCATGACCAGGGCACCTAAAAAAGGGAACAGCAGTGAATAGACAATCAGACTGGTCACTGCTACAACTTGGTGCCAGCATTTGGCAATAGGTTAAACTTCCTGTGGCTTAATTCTGTCATCATTCACAATTCCAGACTTTTCTGACTCAGACTGGATGTTTTCCATGCAAGGGCTCAAGGTTGTTGTTGCTGTTTTTCAGCTGAGGGAATGATTTCATTGAAATTAGTCCAAAACTAAGGATGTGGACAGGTCTTAAGCACAGCTGATGGTTCTCCTCCATTGCAGGTAAATGGACTGACTTTGGACCCCAGATAATTTTCCTTCCTCTTTTTCCCAGGAATGCAACACAGGGCATAAATCCACAGGTCCAATCCGTGCTGAACACCAAACACCTTACCTATCATTTCATCTCTACAGTGAGAATTAAAACCTGTGCTTATCTTCAAGGTGATTATTTCCTAAGACCAGAATAACTGGTCAATATTCAATAACTGTGGATTGTTTCCATTTGGGTAAAAATGGACCAAATGAAACTTTTCTGTTTTTACAGAGGCAAGAGACGAGGAATAAACTCCAGTGACAACTAAAACTCAGTGGTTTTCATCAGAAGTGCCCAACAGACATTTTTGCTGTTGTCTTTTTATACAGACACAAAATATCAAAGCTAAAAAACAACCAACCATCACACCTGGCACACAGTTCTCCTGATGCAGGGAGGCTGTGGACCACTTCTGTTGCATTTCATAGAATTCCAGAATCACTGAGGTTGGAAAAGGTCTCCAAGACCATGGATCAACCCTGTGCCTGATGCCCACCTTGTCCCCCAGCCCAGAGCACTGAGTGCCACATCCAGCCCTTCCTTGGACACCTCCAGGGCTGGGGACTCCAAACCTCCCTGGGCAGCCCCTGCCAAGGCCTGACCACCCTTTCCAGCAAGAAATTCCTCTTGGTGTCCAGTTGTGCTGCATCAAGTCTGTAGACACTGCAGCAGCAGGGATTTAAGGATGGGACAAGAAGGAGTTCCCTGGGAAGACAATAAAGACACCCAAGAGGGAATGTTTCTCCTGGAAAAACATCAATTACAAATGGAGTCTTCCTTCTTGGGGCAGTTGGGAAAGGCCAGTGGGAAAGGATAGAGCACTGGGAAAGCTGAAGGACAGAATAGCAACTGGAGAGGTCAAGAGCATCTTTTCTCTTTCCTGGGGTATCTGAGCTTCTGGGAACAACCAAAAGGGCAGGTCTGAGTTTTCCTTCTCTGTTCCTGTTGTGCCAAAAGTGAGGAAGCAAAGGGTCAATCAGCTGGACCACACATAGAATCCCAGAATGGTTTGAGTTGGAAAGGACCTTAAAGATCATCTTGTTCCACCCCCTGCCATGGGCAGGGACACCTTCCAATAGCCCAGGTTGCTCCAAGCCCCATCCAACCTGGCCCTGAGCAGCCCTAAATCTCAGTGTTTTATGGTAAGATGGAGAGCCACAATTCTCAGGGTGTACCTGAACATTGCCAGCACCAGGACACAACCTGGGGTGGGAATAGAAATAGCTGGTGAAGTTTTGAACTGTGCACATGAATGTGAGCTGCCAGAGCAAGTTTCACGTGTTCAGGAGGGTTGTGAATGTGTTTTCTGTGTCTTGAGCCATTCTGAGCCTGGTACCAGTCACACTCCTGCTCCTGGTTTCACAATTGAGCATTCTGAGGTGATCAACTCAGGTAAATCAGAGATGAATGTGATTCAGGGCTGCTCTGTCTTAAGGGAGGGCAGTGGGAGTGGTAGAAAAAACTTCCTTTACTTTTTCCTTTTGTCTGTTCACTTTCCTTGTCAAAAAAATGACAGTGTGTCAAACTGACACACCATCAGGTATAATCTTGAGCTGAATGAAGGCTGTAATTTGATTAAGGGGCTCTGACAGGTTTCGAAACAATGGCAGAGTTTTGAGAATGAACCTGGAGGATTTAATTCAATAACAGTGTAGGTTCTGCACAATACAGTTTTCATAAACCTTTCCTGCTGTAGCAGCTGGAACATCTCTCCATCTCCTGATCCTGCTGAATTCAGAGGGACTGAACAGAGCTGAGAGACCTTGTGAAAGGGCAGCTAATGAAGTGAAAATTCAGGGAGGTTGGAGTCAGCAAATGAAGACCTGCAGTGATTTGACAGCTGCTGTGAAAGGAGAAGGGGAAGGAGCTGAAACTCTCACAAAACACAGAACCGGTGTCAGATTAATTTCTTGGCTCCCAGTTCAGATGAGTGACACAAAATTAATAAACCACTGTCCTTTGACAAAGGCTGCTCTCACACATGAGAACTGCTACAAAATCAGTTGAGACTCAGTAAAGTTGATTAAAGCACAGACACAGAGCTCGAGGTGAACAGCTGTGGGTCAGAATTGAAGAGGTTTTTTCAATTGTGCTTCCCCAGAAAGTGTTAAAATTCCTTTCTTCTGTGCACAATCTGAGGGGTTTGGCTGCTGGGTGGGAATCAGGCACATGGATCAGACCTAATTAGTTTTATCTCTAACAGACCAGGTTCACTTGGACTCTGGTTGGCAGATAAACAGATGGAATGGCCTTATGGAGCCTCCAGGGGGAAAGTTGGTTCATACACTGCCCGTTGTCTTTGATATTTTGGATAGAAGAATTTGGACATAAGCAGGTTAAAATAAGTGAGTATTTTCCTGCTCATCCAGCACCATGAAGGACTGATCCCTAATTTCTGGTGGAGGCAGAGTTAGATCACTGGGCTGTCTGTGGGACACAGGCTTCACTTCTTTGGAGACAAACATCACAATAAATCCAGGTGTCTCCAGTCCCCAGAGAGAAGCAAGACTCAATCCCCTGCTGGGAGTGAAGGAATCTCTTTTTCATTCCTGAGAGTCTCCTTCAGCAGCACCCACGCACTGTTCCTTGTATTGGAAACTTAATAACTTCACTTGAAAATCATGTCTTTTTGATGGCAGTGGAAATAACATGACTTTTAAACAAGTAGAGGAGACTGTCACTGAAGTGGAGCCAGCTCCGTGGGAGTCAGATGATTAAGGTAGATGTGATGTAGGAGGGAAGAAATACTATCATTTGGAAAAAAATACTGTATTTTGAACAGGTTTAATGTTCTCCTCCAGAGAAGTGGGGTTGTTATTATTAAGAGCATTACCAACATTAGATGCAGGGCTTGATTCTCTGTTGTAATTGTTCACATCCATGCAAATTGCCTGCAAAATGAGTCTAAGCTATCACTGAGCTGTGCAGTTGAGGTCTGGTGGAGCTCTGTGCTCACTTTTTCAGGTGTGGAAATAAAGAGGCAGAGGGTGAGATGAGAGGGATTTTTCTCTCTCCATCTGGGTCATGCCAGACTAAAAGATATTGCACTAAATCTGTCTCAGATGGTCTATTAATTGGGGTTCATATTTAGGCCTGAAGTACTGCTCAAATGGTATTTTCTTAATATTAATGGTCTTGCATTCCATTGTTCTGACATAAGGGAGAGGAGAGGAAGACAAAAACCTGCACCAACCCCCTAATAAATAGAGTATCTGAGGCAGATTTAGTGTAATATCTTTTGATCTGGAGCAACCCAGATGGAGAGAGCAAATCCCTCTCCTCTCACCCTCTGCCTCTTTGTTTCCACACCTGAAACAGTGAGCACACAGCTCCCCTAGACCTCAACAAATATATCTCAGATATTCTATTTATTGGGGTTCATATTTAGGCCTCAAGTACTGCTCACATGGTATTTTATTTTTCTGATTAAATGGTCTTGCATCCCATTGTTCTGGCACGAGGGAGAGGGGAGGAAGAAGAAAACCTGCAACACAAACCTAATAAATAGAGTATCTGAGATAGATTTAATGTAGTATCTTTTAGTCTGGATGTAAAATCTCAGCATAATGATTATGGAAATGTAATAAGCCCTGGTGATGGTGCAGTTAGACCTGACTCAAAGCAAAGACTTTCTGCTGATTCAATGAACTCAGGGTGTTCTCACACTCCCTGCAAGTGTTTAATCTCAGAGTTTGAGCATCTTGATACAAACAAGTGCCCTCTGGGTAGCAGCAATACCTTCCTAAAGGTCATATTTTACTATCAAAATGGTTTTGTGCCCTCAAAAAACCACCTTCTCCACCACCATATTTCCCTTTTTCCTCCTTGACAAACTTGTACAACTTTCAAACCCTTGGAAAAATAAGACAAACCACGACCTGTGCTTGAAATACCTGATGCCAGGTGGTAGAAAGCAGATATTTTCTTTCTTAGCACAATTATTGGTCCCTGAATTTGCAGTGGAGGAACTGATTGACCCTGAGCCAGAACCAAAATCACAACTGGCTGCTGTGTAAATCAACCTCTGGGCCCACAAGATGATCTGTGTTATATTTTGATTTATGCCAATTCCTCTAATCTGTGTTAACAAGTGCATTTTGATTTATATCAATTCCCACATATGGAAACCCCATATCCACAAAAATGGTTTGAGGACCCTGTTACTCATTTGTTACTTTGCCTGGGATTCGAGTGACCTGGGATTTGAGTGGTCTGAGCCCAAACACTTTCCCTGGTGCTTATTGCAATCTTATAAACTCAGATTTTTTTCTGGCAATTTCTCGTTAAATTTTAATTGAGAAAATGATGTTTCTTCCCTGGCAGATTACAACCGTTCCCAGGGTCTCTTTAGCACCAGGCCAATAATGAAAAATCAAGATTTTTACAGCCTGGAGAACAGAAGGGAACTACCCCAGAACAAATATTGCTTTTACAAGATTTTCTAGGCTGAGCTGGCTGTGATTACGTGACATCTATGGAAAATAGAGTTGCTGTATAATAACCACCACCTGCTTAGAATATCCTCTTTCCACCAGCACGGCTTCATCATTTATTTCCAGTGTGATGCCACAGGGGCTCATGATAAAGACATCATAATCCATAAATTCCAGCATGGATTTATGAGACAACCTGCATTTTCTGTTCTTCCACGGCACCAACTGCCCACAAAGTGTTAATATTCTGCCAGTTCCTCCTGCCTGGGGCTGTTTCCTCCTCCTTCTGTTTAAAACAACCTACAGGTATGTTATTTATTTTGTCCTTTTAAATAAGTCAGTTGTGGCCATCCCCTATGAAATTGCTTTCAAATCGATTTTTTTCCCCCTATCTTTTCAAGTCCTGAGATAACTAGAATAGGGGAGATAAAGCTTTCTGTACTTCATTGTGCTGCCTTCACCTGGGAGGTGCCTGGCTGAAGTGTCCTGCCCTGAACGAGGTCATTTTGGATTCCTTCCACACGGGTTTCTGTGTCACAGTGGATAAAGCTGGAAATCACAACTGATTGAAGAGCCTGGCAATGGGAGAATCCCAATTTATCCCAGCCTGGCTCTTTTTGCAGTGCTCAGGTGGAAGGTGCTGAGTTGCTGCATAGAAATCGCCCTGATTATTTATTGCCTTTTTGGCAATTTTGGTTGCTTTGTAGGCACCAAGTAAAACTTGTCTGCTGTGCTTTCAGCATCACAACTTGGGCTGTGGAGCTCTACTTGGAAATATTAAGATTGTCTGTCTATTGGGTCTTTGCTAAAAGGAAAAGGGCTTAAAATGAAAGGGCTTAATCTCAGAAAGGCAAACAAATTTCTAGGGAAACTCCTGGAGAAGTCTTATTTTTTTTTTATTTCCATGTTTTTCTGTCCTGCTTGGTGTGATATTTGCAGAGTGTAATGAAAAGAGTTTTAAGAGAGATTTGATCTCTGTCTTGGCTGCTCCAAACAGCGTCAGCCTTGAGGTCGGTGTTCACAAGGAATCTCCAGCTCTCTGCTCTGGTTCTGTTACCTTTCAGATTAAAAAAAAAATCAGTACATATTTGTAGTGGACCTGCTGCACCTGGTGAAATTTTGGCTTTTGGTTCCTCTCTTTGTAACAGATCATGCACTAAACCACATGGGACAGATGGGAAGTGTGATGGGAGGTGGTGAATTCTGCGTCTGGGTTTGCTGTGGACGGTTTGTGTGCTGAAACATCCAAGATTTGTTGGGTCTGTCACTGTGGAATGGCTTTTTCCATCCATCTGCAGAGGGAACAGTGGCTGCAGAGAACAGAATGACTGCAGGGCTGCTGCAGCACAGCCCCAGGGAAAGATGTCCTGCCTGATCCCACCCCTTCCTCACACAGGTATGGAGTCACCTCACATGTTGGGAGGTTCCCTTTTAACAGCCACATGTTTCAGCGTGGATACTTTATCTAAATTAGAAACATTTATCTGCTTCTAATCTTCCATTTGCCTCGTAATTAGAGCCTTAATTGCTTCTTCTCTGAGGCCATTAGGGAGCTGACAGGCACTGCACAGCTCAATTTATTCCTTAGGGTCCTCATCCAGAGGCCACTCGAGACCTGAGTCCCGCTCCACAGGTTTGGGAGAGCTTCGGATCAGGCTCAAGGTTGTGTATTAAACCTTGGATCCACATAGACAGGGGATGTTTCTGGACTGCATTTCTATCACTGATGGCTTTTGAGCACCTGAACAGTGTTTGATATCCCTTTGCAGGGTAAAGGAAGGCAGATACACCAAGGTTAAAATTCGTGTTTTGCATCTTAAACCCTGGATCGCGACTAACTCAGCAGGGGTTTAAAATCCTGTTGTAGTTGTGTTCAAGCCCTGAGGGGAGAGCCTTAAAGAGGAGTTTGAGCCCTTGACTCACAGGAGGAGAAAGGCATTTTCCTCACACTGCAAAGCAAACCCTCCCCACTTCACAGCTCTGTAGATGTGGCTGCTGCCTTTGAAGCAGATTTTTGGCCAGACAAGAATCCCTGGCTGACTCAAAACCTTTGGCTTTGAACTCACCTACACTTTTGCACGGCATCTGTCTTGGCCCTATTGGCAGCTAGAAACTCATTGCTGCACTTAATATCTGAAAAAGAAGCTAATTTGTTGTCTTCTCACAGTAAAAGGAGACTAATGGGAACAGAATTGAGAAAATGATGAAAATGGAAGGGGGGTTTTCCCACCCTGGAGCTCTAAATGTAATAAATTAATAATTCTTATGCAAGGTTGCAAAAAAAAAAAATAACCTAATGGCTGGTTAAAAAAAAGTGCCAGCACAATTTAATTGGACTGGTTGAGTCATAAATCTTTTTTGTTATGGTGGTGCCTGGCAGCTCTACCGGAGTCAGATGGATTTTTCTCTTGCAGGGGAAATTCCCTCTCTCTCCAGTTCACGTCAGCCTGCACCAGTCAGAAGTGTGGGATCAAAGCTGTCAACCCTGACGTGCCTTTGGGCTTCCCCCCCCCAAAAGACAAATCAAAAATGTCCCGTTGCCAGGTAAAAGGCCACCAGTCATGATGGTGATGATCAGAATAATGATAATGATGACAATGCAGCAATTGTTTTTGGCTGGGTTTTGTGTAGTTTGAAGCACAGAAAGGCAGTGCCATGGAGAGAGGAGCAGGTGATCACAGGAGTGCTGGATGCCCATCTCAACCTCTCTCACTCTCTGGAGGGGCAGAAAGATGCAAAAGAGGGGGACTGTGGCCAGAGGAGTGGGACAAAACCCAGGCCAAATAGGGAATGTTCTGAATTAATGCAATCTTTGGATCAGTCTTCAAAGGTGAGTCGCCTGACAGAGCACAACCCCACAAGTTTAAGTTTTCTGCTTCCATCAGACCTCCTGGTGCAAAGCTGGGTGGAACAGCTGATCTCAGGCTCCTTCTTCCCTCCTGCCTCCCCTCTCTGAGGCTCTGCTGTCCCCAGAGGCTCAGGGGTGACCACAGAACAGCTTTCGAGTGCATAAACCCACAATTTTTAAGTGGTGGCATGGGACAACAGTGAAAGCTCTTAGCTGGGCTATTAATTTTCTCAAGGCCATTCAATTCTCCACAGCTATAAAACACGAGCAGGAGACAGCTTTGGGGTTTATAATCACAGGCTAATTTAGGCTGGAAGGATCTATGGAGTCACCTGGTCCTTCCCACTGCACAAAGCACAGCCAAATAATTAAAGTTGTTCAGGGCTTCTGCAGTCCAGTTAGGGATGTCTCCAGTGGTGGTGATTCCCCAATCCCCCTGGGATCCTCTTTAGTTTTGCCTGGTGTTTAATCAGAATTACCTGCATTGCAACACATCCTGCCTCCCTGTCCCTCTGAGATGTCCTTCCTTGCTTTCATGTTCCCTGTAACGTCCACTGTGATGAGATCACTCTGCACTATCTGAACAGTCCCAGCTCCCTCCACTTTTCCTTGTGTGTGTCCTGTGCTCCAGCTCCTGACCTGGACTTGCTCTCTACAACCCCCTGACAGGAGGGGGGAGCTTGGGGGGGGTCGGGCTCTGCTCCCAGGGAACAAGGGACAGGGTAAGAGGAAACGGCCTCAAGCTGTGCCAGGGGAGGATCAGGCTGGACATGAGGAGGAATTTCTTGCTGGAAAGGGTGGTCAGGCATTGGAAGAGGCTGCCCAGGGAGGTTTGGAGTCCCCATCCCTGGAGGTGTCCAAGGCAGGACTGGCCGTGGCACTCAGTGCTCTGGGCTGGGGGACAAGGTGGGGATGGGGCACAGGGTGGATCCATGGGCTGGGAGGGATTTTCCAACCTCAGTGACTCTGGGATTCTGTGTCCATGTCTGTTTTGTGCCGGGGAGCCTATTTTGGGGTGTATCATTCCCTTCTGAATTTGTGCTCAGAGCTGTAGTTTAATTAATGGCTCTGGAGTTGTGTTTGCAGAGCCTTGGGCTCGTTTTGCTCCAGTGGATTCAGTGTGGGCAGCAGGAATGTTCATTGTGTGACCTGGGCTCACCCAATTTCCTGGGAAGCCTGTCCCTGTGGGCAAAAGGAGGCAGTGGTGCTTTGCCAGCTTCCTTCCTCGTGATGGCTTTTTCCTCTTTTATTTGTCACTCTGGTGACACCAGGGACGTCCTGGTCTCTTCCAACTCTGTTTAGCAACAGCCAGGAATTCCCTGACAAATTCCCGGGACTTTGGCTCCCCTTTTAGCCTTGGCCACTGCCATGAACTGTCCTGAAGCAGAAATTTTGGCTGCCCTGTCCCCTTCCCTTGCTGTGACAGTGCCCTGCATTCACACTGACCTCACTCTGTGGTGGGAGATCAAGTCCTGATTGGATCTATCTGGGGAAGTTATTTGTGTCATTGCTTTGTAAATTTAAGCTGCTGGGAGAAGTCTGGGAACCTACAACCTGGAGTCTTTTGCAGGGCACAAAATACCCTTGAGTGTGTTACCCCTCCCACTATTTATTTCTGAGAACTTGATGGAGTTGATCCAAATATTCCCTTTGAAGTTGTTTTCTAAATCAAATTTTGACATTCCTCAGAAATCTCAAATGGGTTCCCCATAACCACTGGAAATTTGGTGTTGGAGACCTTAACTTTTGCTTTGTTTTCATGTTTTGAATGTTTCTTTAAATTAAGTTCCTTTACTGTCTAAGTTGTAAGGATGGGGTGTCTCATATTCAACAATCTGATATTTATTAGAATTCTATTTTTTTAAACTAAAAGTTTATTCCATTCCACAGGAATCCCAACTAAGGAAAATTGTCAAAATCAGTAAGAAAAGTGATCTTGGAGAGCATTGTGACTCATTCTGTCTGTAATTCCCTTGGGAATGAAGGAGAGAGGGCGAGTGAGCAAGAGCTCAAGGCTGATCACAGGAGCCCTTTCTACCTTTCACGTTTGTTGTCACAGCAGCTGCCTCATCTCTCCTGGAAGATCCTCTCTCTTTTTATGTCTTCTGCCAGTACAGCAGGTTTGGAGAAGTACAACCAGAAATATCTTACACAGGTTGTCACACGAGGAAATGTTGCTTTAGATCAAAATCAGCTTTGCAATAATAAACCACAGGTGTTCAGCATCACTCACTGGGACATCAGCACCCAGTTTGTGTTGAAGCTCTGGGTTGTCCTCCTCATTTAGGGGAAAATTCAGGCCAGTTTCCCTCCAGATTAATGCTGGGAGTGCTGAGAAATGTGTGGCTGCTCAGTACAAACAGATCACGTGCTGTAATCAGTGCCTTTGCTGCCGCCTGGATTTGGGCTCAAACTCACCATTTGGGGTTGCTTTTTCTCCTCTTCAGAGACACAGGGAGCAGCTCTGAACCCCTTCCATGGATATCCCAGAGCTCAGCTGTGCCAGGGTGGGGAAAAACACGTGGAGCACATCGGCTCGTGTTTGATTTTCCTTGGAATGCTGTAATTGAGCCTCTCAGGTCACAGCAGTTCTCTGTGATTTGTTTTTGCTGAAACCCCTTGAGGACTTTTTTTTTTCTGCAGTGGCCTTGGGAATCCCAGAAGCTGTGCAATAATGGGAGTTTTTAGTGCTGGCAGCTGCTTTCTAGGTTAGAAAACATATACTCATAAATTTTCTGCCTTTTTCATGTGCTTTACGCAGCCAGAGGTGTTGTCTGCAGTCCATAGCCTTGTTCTTTTCAATCTACCAGCTGTTGATTTTGAATTTCTCATTTACTTCACAGCTTTGCTTGCTCATTTTTCAACCTTTTAGGTCACTTTTGACTTTACAGTTGCTGCTGTATTCAATTTTGTGAAAACTTTGTGCTGAAGGTGAATAATCGTTCTGCTTGCATTCATTAAAAACCAGTGTAAATATTCGTAACATTAGAGAGGCTTTGCAGTTATCAGGGAGTGTAATGCAACATGTTTATCCTTCATTACAATTGGGTGAGACAGGAGGAAACAATATTATACAGCTGGAAGTAAATAAGCACCAAGGGGAGAAGTGAAAAGATCTTTCAGAAATATAGGAGGGAGCAGAGTTTGTCAAAAATACTTCCCAGGGTTTTGAACCGCAGGCTATATAAGAATGCTTCATATCTGGAGATCAAATATGAGGGAACAAGGTAATCAACATGAAAGAATCAGTTCAGCAGAAGTTCCAGGGGTGAGACACTGCCCTGACTCAGATCAGTGTGTGCCTGGGATTTCATCACCTTCTTCTCCAGGCAGGTAAAAAAAACCCCAAACCTCAGATGACCAAAAGTAGAAGGCTAAAATTAGAACCAATAGCTCTAGATTTCCTTTCCCAGGAAAATATCCCAGTGCTGACCCTGTGTTTCCACCATTCCAAGATCAAGCGGACAGGCTGAGCTCAAGTTAACAGACATCATCCTGAGAAGTGCTCAGAAATGGAAAAGGCACTTGAGTGGCCTGGAGCCCTTCTCAGAGGGGCCCAGAAATCACATCTCCACTCTGAAAACAGGTGAAACATGTTCAGTGAGCTAATTCTGCCTGGGGAATCCTTTGGCCTGGATAATGCTGAGGTACCTTTTGCAGGGAATCATCCCTTCGGTTTTGCCGAGCGGAGGTTTTTGTGGTGCCCTGCTGTGCTCAGGGCAGCCAAGCCTCTCCTTTCTTGGTCCAGTCATTCCTTGGAGTCTGAGCTGGGTCTGGAGACCTGAGGACTCGGTGGTTTTACCTTTGCAGTGCCTTGTTTCTGCACTAAACTGCTGGAAAACACAGTTGCTCAAAGCTGTGCTGGAGACAGAGGTGATTTTTAAGCGTCTGGCACCACAGGTTTTTAGGAGGTCTGGGCTGGCCAAGGAAGAGGGTTCCCACCGTGCCCTTCTCCCAGGAAAACAGCAGCAGCAGGGCCAGTGTTAAAGCTTTGGGATCCCTCTGGCCTTGGAGATGGATGTGTGTAGGCTCATGAGTGAGAAGGAGTGATGAGCAAAGGCAAAATGCTGGATTGCAAGGGCACGATGTGCAAAATGAAGCCCTTCTTGTGCAAGTTAGACTTGTGTTCAGAGCAGAATTATTTAACAATATCTAATTAGCTGTACAAAAGTGGTTTTTTTCATGCTTAGGGATCTCAAATCTCCTTTTTAGGGATCTTACCTTTTCACATATGAGTTAGCGCTTGAATCTAAGTATTATATCTGAATGTTTAGGGGTGAGGGAGCTGCTGTAGTTGTGAAGAGCTGAGCAACTAATCAGTGAGAAAGGTACGAAAGATGGGCAATAAGCCATTACCAAGCATTCAGTAACATTTTTGCATAGTACAGCTCTACTTAGAGAATAAAGCTGTCCAATAAATGCCTAATTCCCTTTCCCTGCCTTCCCTGAAAGTGAGATACACCAAAGTTTTGGTTGAAAATACTCATAGTCTGCACATCTCTTTTCGTTCCATGAATTTCTCTCCCTGAATTCTTGCCACTGTGCACAGTTTTGATTGCTGTGAAGCTGTAATTGCCTCCTTTAAGCCTTGTAGTCCCCCTTCAGCAAAGAGATTAATCTTTTCCACCTGTGGAGAAAACTTCCTGAAAGAAACTTTCCCAATAAAATTGGAATGCCTTTCTCTGCTGGCATTGAGAACTCCAAGCTCTCCGCTGCAATCCCTCGTGCTTCCATCCCTGATTTTTGGGTTGGAATTCATAAAAAGGGAACGTTCTGTCAGAATTAACCACATGGAAATGTCATCATCGGGGCCAGGCTCTGTGAATGAAGATTTGGGAAGGGTCCTACCCACATTTGTTACAGGCACGCTGGTGGCTAAAAAGCCAATATGGGATAGGCACATCCGATTGCAAAAGGCACAGCAGAAAGACTCCTTAGGTGGTAAATTCTGCAGGGCACGATTCTTTCTGCGTTGTCTTTTCTCCTCAAGGGTGATCCTGGTGCTTTCTCAAAAGCATCAGCAGCGTTATAGATGGTGTGTCTCCAGACCTCCCGATTGGAGGCCAGAGTAGACCAGTTATGTTGATCAATATGCCTGAGGCTGAGATGCTGTTTCAGGGAGTCCTTGTGTCTTCTCTTCGGGGCTCCTCTCATGTAAGTTCACCATAAAGCAGGATCTTAGGGAGGCGGTGGTTGGTCCTTCATCCTGGAGATGTGCCCTGCCCAGCACAGCTGTGTTCTCAGCAACATGGCCTCAATACTTGTGACTGCTGCTTGTTCCAGAACAGATGTATTGGTCACATAATCTGACCAGTGGATATTTAGGATTGTACGGAGGCAGCGTTGATGGAAGCGTTCTAGGAGACGCAGGTGGTGGTGGTAGATGACCCATGATTCAAATCCATATAAGAGAGTAGACAGCACTATGGCTCTGTAAACACTGATCTTGGTACTGTTCTTCAGGTGTTTATTTAGCCAGACTCTTTTATAGAGTCTTCTGAAAACTCTCTATGCCTTTGCTAACCTGTTGTCTATCTCCCCGTCAATCTCACCATCCGAGGAGATGAGGCTGCCTAGGTAATTGAACTGCTGGACTGATTTGAGCTCTGATTCGCCAGTGGTGATATGTGGATGATGGGAGACTTCCTGAGGTGCAGGTTGATAGAAGACTTCAATCTTCTTCAAGCTGATTTCCAGCCCAAAGAGCTCAACAGCCTCAGCAAAGTAGGATGTTAAACGCTGCAGAGCCGCTTCTGTGTGGGCGACGAGCGCAGCATCATCAGCGTAAAGCAGCTCCCGGACAAGATGGTTTAAGGTCTTAGTGAGAGCCTTCAGTCTTCAATCTAAAGTGACTGAAGGCACATGGAAATGTGAGCAAGGAGTAAAAGTGGAAGGGATTGCTGGCAAGCACCAGGGAAGTGGGGATATGTGGGAATATGTGGGAAGGTGAACCCAGATGTCTAAGTCTGGCACCTGGCATCAGGAGATGTCAAAACTCTTAAAATAGAAAGAAAGGAAAACTGAGCTGGAGAGTCTTTGTGTTCTGATCATTCCTGAAACGATGATGATCCAGTTTAGAGCCGAAGCCACTTATTCTTATCCCTGCTTGAACTGCATTTCAGTCACTGCCCTTTGGTCACATCCTGGAGCACAACAATGAAATCTCCTTTCACCACTTGTCCTGCAGAAACACTTGAGCGTGAGAAATCCTGGTTCTTTTCTTCCTTTCACCTCCAATGCCTTAAGAAGCCGTTTGAGTGGATAAACATCTCTTCTCTGAAGAGCAGTAAAAAATCCAAGTGAGAAACTCTAACCCGAGCAACGTTTATTTGGAGAGAGAGCAGAGTCAGCTGGGATGTTCTGAAGGGTTGGAGCTGCTACCACACATATCAAAGGCAGATATTTGCTAAGACTGGGCAAGGATAAGGGGTAAATATGGCAATTCACCCCAGAGAAATAAAAAAAGACAATAAATCAGTCAGTCAAAGGGGCTGCAGTGGAGAGTGGGAACAGCTTTATATGATGTTTGTCCGGTCAAAAGCACCATTTGCTGTATAAATAACCATCTATGTGAACATTTTATTGCTTTCCACACGTATTTTCCACAGCTGGCAAGTGTGTTTGTTTATGTGTCTATAAACCCTTCTGCAAATACTGCTCTCCAGCTGCCTGTGTGTCAGAATTATAAATGCAGCCGATTACAGGTTTATTTGTAGAATTATCCATATGAACCTAAAGTTATCTGTCCAGCTTTGTTGCCTTTTTTTTTTTTTTTTGACAGCTGTAAAAGTGCAGATCATTTGCTTTCCCTGCTGCTTCAATGTCCATATGTTTATTTTTACACAGAGGGAATGGTTGTCACCCAGAGCACCCCTCCGGCAAACACAATTTCCCAAGGTTTGAGGGTCTTAAGTTGGCTGAAAGACTTCATGTTCCTTTCCTGTGTTAGAAAATGATGTTTTCTACACATTAATGCAGCTCTAGAGGGGGGATTTGAATCAGGCTGTGGAGCTACACTGCCAAAAAGGCTGTGGGTTATTCAGAATATTCCTCTTTCTCTCCTTTATATTTTTTTTACATCCCTCTCTCCGAGTCTCTTAATTTCTTCTTTTTCTCTCAGTTTCTGTAGATATTGTACCATACCCGACTCTCCTACCTCCTAAATTTAAAACACTTTCCTTTCCTTGTTATGGGTTTATTTCCCTATCAAAATGATACATTTGGAAGCCTCGTTTAACTTTTTAAAATTACTAATTTGTTTATGATGATAAGACTCACCTTAAAAATAGATTTCACTGGGTGGAAAAAGCTAAACAATTTCAAGCTGTTGTTAGGAGGAGGTTATTAAATTATCAGAGAAAAGAAATCTAAATTGTAGATTTCTCATAAATTTAAAACAAATAATTGAATTATTCAAAGCCAAGGTTTTATACCTGCTGTTTAGGGGAGAAAGGGTTCTGCATCCTTGAGCCCAATTTTTTTGGTGTTGTTATTCAAGGAAAAAAATAATTTTCTCAAATTCTATGACTAAAAATGTGTGTGCTCTGCAAACCTCTCTAAGAAAATATCTTAAGTGGTCTCCAGAAAATATGAAAGCAGTGGTGGCACTTTAATGTAAACCAACTGTCTTGAAAGCTAAATATCAAATAGTGCTGAAGTGAGATCAGTGTGTCATGTTCTTCCCAGTGAGATCACTCACATTTAATATTGTAGCTTTTCCATAAGGAACAGAGGGAGCACAGAATCCCAGAATGAGTCAGGGTTTGAAGGGACCACAGTGGGTCATTTGGTCCCACCTCCCTGCTCAGGAAGGGTCATCCCAGAGCGCAGGATTGTGTCCAGATGGGTCTGGAATACCTCCAGTGAGGAGACTCCACACCCTCTGGACAATCTGTTCAGGGCTGGGTCACTGCCCAGCAAAGAAGTTCTTCCCCATGTCCAGGTGGAACTTCCTGGGCATCAGTTCCTGCCCGTTCCTCTTGTGCCATTGCTGGGCCCCCCGAGCAGAGCCTGGTCCATCCTCTGCCCCCTCCCTGCAGCCCCTACAGACCTGGGGGAGGTCCCCTCTCAGGGTCTGCTCTGGAGGCTGAACAGCCCCAGCTCCCTCAGCCTTTCCTGCTCCCAGAGATGCTCCATCCCTTCAGCATCTCCGCAGGAGAATCATCTTCCAGCAGCTCCATGTCCCTGCTGTGCTGAGGAGCCCGAGCTGGACCCAGCCCTGCAGATGTGCCTCCCCAGGGCTGGGCAGAGGGGCAGGATCCCCTCCCTGACCTGCTGGGAACTCTCTTCCCGATGCCCTCCAGGATTCCTTTGGCCTTCAGAATCCTGCTTTTCAGTCCTGCCTAAGTGTGGGAAAAGCTTTGCTGGTGTGGGGCTGCTCTGGCAATGCCACAGCATTGGAGTGTGGCACTAGGAGTGTGGCACTAAAAGAAGCAGAAATGCCTCAGAAATGGCAGCAAAATGTGGAAATAACAGCTGAGTCCTTCAGCTCCACTGAAGCTCAGCTGGACTTTTGCCCCCCACTCCTGGAGGTTCATCCATTGCTTCACAGCAGCCTAATGTATTTCACCCCATGATTGTGTTGTCCCAAAATTGGAGGTTTTTTTGGACACTTGAGGGGAAAGAACAGAAATAAATCTTTGCAAAACTGTTGCCCTTTGAACCCAAAAAGATATTTTTGAATGTGGTTGTAAATAAATAAATACAGAAAATTAGATATTGAAAGGATCTGTAACAAGTAGTTTTTAAAAAGAGTCTTATTTTGACTTTTTGGTGATGCTGTCTGGAGGAGTCAGATTGACTTCATGTTTTTTTGGAAGTGCCTTGCTGAAGATTCTGCCCTCAAAGTGACCTTCACGCTCTTCCCAGAGTAATATTTTGGTCTGTGCCTTAGTAAAGACACATTGACTTCCTTTTTTCTTCTCAGGAAATTATGGCAATGCTTCCAAAGGGAATTAAAGCCTCCTTGATTTGAACTTTCTGCTGAATTTGAGTTTGGTTAATTAGTTTAATTTCATTTAGTAAAACGCATTATTCTTAATTTCCTGTCCTAACACATGATGCAGAGTTCACACGACAATACATAAAGAGTTGTGTTTCATACACAGGCAGGTGTGCTTTTGGAGCACTTAAGGTGGAAAATATTATATAAATACATATATATTTAAACAGAATAATATAAATAATTAATAACAATAATAGCAAATGTTTATACTTATCACTTTCCATTTTTATTTCTCATAGAAGGTATATCTGCTCCCAGAGTGGGGAGACTCTGAAAATAGATAAAGGGTTGTTTTCACTGACCAAACTTGGGAGTGGCTTTTCTGATAATGTAATATTGTAATATAATAATGAATAATGTAATCTAATGATCCCAATCCAGTTTTGATTCGTCATCAGTGACAATAAATGTTGATATTTCCATATCTGACATCACAGTTTCTTGGCTCCAGTTTTCATAATTTATATCCCAAGACTTTGACCAGTGTTGGAAGGTGTGATGGGTTCAAGGGTTGGAGATTGTTGCTCTGAGCAGCTTCTTTTGCTGCCCTCACTCTACATCAAGAAGGAAATGTAGAATATTTGATGGCCTAAACTGCCTTTCAGTGTTTGCTGGGACGTAACTTGTAAATATTTGTAAATTAAAAGAGGGAAAACGTCTAGTTTTGGTAGATTGGCCTGATTGTACCTTCAACAAAAGTGACCCAAAGCACAGAACAAGCAGCTGCTTCTGTACAAACACGTCTCAGAAATTGTGCTGCTAATTATGACACTGTTTGATGCCCTCCCCTCCTAAGTCATGCAGCAGGAGACCCTACCCAAACAGAACAAACCAGAGCAATTAAAACTGGGAAATGGGCCCACCCATCCAGTGCCAGGGAAACACCTTAATCCTGGATGGCTTCTGTGGGTTTCCAAACCACTGCCTTCGGTTTTCTTTCTTCGTGTGGACTCCAAGGGTTTGAGACAACGTCAGATTCGATTTTTATCTTCAATTTTGGCAGCCCAAGCAGTGTGAGGGGGAGTCCCCTCCAGAGGAGGCTGATAATGGCTGAGAGGAGGATGTGGTCAGTGCTGGAGCAGCAAAGGACACCCCATAGAGCCGTGTGGGTGTGCAGGGGGGAAGATGAGGTGAGGAAAGAAGGGTTAAACAGGGAAAGAGTGAGAGGTTTAAGACAACAAAGCCACATTTGCTGCACTGCAGAAGTGTTCTTGTCTTTTGATCTCTGTAGGAGGGTTTTGGTGAGACATTTTTTTATTCTTCCACTACTTGCCAATCAATTCCCTGGGAAAACATGGTGTTCAGCAAACCTGAAAATATCCACCTCCCCTTTCGGGATGTCAAGTTCCCTCAGCTGCAATTCAGAGATTTCAAGGTGGTTTCAGCTCATAAACAGCAATTTCCTCCTCGTCTCACCCGAAGGTGATGCAGATGTTTGAAATCTCTGTGACTGCTGCACATACCAGGAACACTAAACATTTCATCTTGATTTCTCTTCAGTACCACCTACTTCCTGGAAAATCTGGAAGCCTTGCACTTACCACTTCAAGTTCCTTTCAATTTTTTCTTTTTCTTTTTCTTTTTTTTTTTACCCTGCTCCATTTCTGTCTCACACGTTTATTATATGGTGACAAATGCAGTTTTCTTCTGCCACCACGTAATAGATGTGTGAAACACATACACATGTTCTAGTAAGAGACTGCTCTTTATTTCCTGGCTCCAGTTGCAAAACACAAGTCAGGGTTGGAAAGGTTGTGCCTCTGGCAGAGCTGTGTGATCCATATCTTCAAACTTTTCTGGGTTTTGCTGGAGTCGTGGGAAAAAATGGCAAATCTCGTTCCTGTATCTCTATATTTTTATATTCTTATACTTCTTATATTTCTACATCAGTGTTTTCTCCCCAAGCACGTCATTTTTTCATTTTTTAATCACCATTCCCTTGTATTGATTATATTTACTCATTTCAGACATTGATGTTGCTATTGACATTAAAAAAATACCTTCTAAAACAAGTGTACCAGCACTCTGATTGTGGGAAACACACCAATTTTAGAGATAAAACATCCTCCTGTTACTCTGGCTTTAATGCAAAGAACAAACATCACTTTATGAGTCCATTTGCTGCAAATTCCAAGCACTGTTTTCTCTGCACCAAGCGATTGATGATGTTGTGCTGTGTAATTGTGGGTAAGGACCAAACAGCATCTCCACAAGGCTCCTGTGACACAACATGCCTTATTTACACATATCCCAGCTTTTGGGGTTCTGTACATTCCTGGGGTGTGTAGGGGGCCTCAGTGAAACACAGAATCAGACAGATCCTCTGTGAGCTAAAGCGGAACAAGCCCCACGTTACAAGTTAAACCAAAAACAAGCAAACAAGCAAGAAAAAAATAAAAAAAGCGACAACCAAACACATCATCACTTCCTACCGGATCCAAACAGCCTGGGAATGCCACGTGGCAGGCAGTTATTCTGGAGTTACCCACGGGGGATTGGAAGCAGCAGGACTGTGGTGCTTCCATGTTAATCATAAACAGAGTTTAGTGTTGAATTTTTTGTTTTTTTTTTTTTCTAAGCAATTTTATCCCACAAGGTCCTAGTGGTTGAGTTGCTCCTGCAATAGAATGGCAGGTCACCGGCTGAAAGATTTAGAAAATGAGAAATGCTATCCCATTTTCCAAACAGAGCAGGAACAACGCTAATTCCATCAGGCAAGGTGGAACAGACAATTAAACTGGGCATGCTTTTAATTTTGGAGCTAACCAGATAACAGATGCCTTTTTCAAATGGATTGACTGTTGAAGTGATTCCTTTAAAGTGAAGCAAAACCCCACTGATTTTCCTTGCTAAAATGAAAGCATTTACCTTATACAAAGTATAAGAAATGTTACCTGTTGCCTCCACCATTCCTTCTAGGATTACAACAATTTCTAGCTCCTCTTTGGGCAACTGGGCTTTGGAAATCTCCCAGAAAGGACTCTGCTGGTTAATCTCATGGCTGATGATCAGTGGTGAAACCAAAAAGAGACGATCATCCCCTGTGTAATAACCTACGTTGATATCTGTCTGGTTGAGTGGTATAAATTCCCCCTCCTTTGTCTGTTTGGATTTGATCAACTTGGCTCGTATTGATGCCTCTACAATGTGGGAATTCCTAAGGTCTCCTACTCGGAACATCAGACACAGCTTCCCATCCCGCATGGAAATGACTGCGTTTGTGGAGAACACCAAGGTTTCTGCCCTCTTCTTGGGTTGGGATATTTTCACAAACATGCAGCCAACCATGAAAGCGTTGACGATAGAACCTAAAACCGACTGCACTAAGAGCAGGATAATCCCCTCGGGACACTTGTCCGTGATGACCCGGTAACCATACCCAATGGTGGTTTCGGTCTCGATTGAGAATAAAAAGGCTGAGACAAACCCATTGAGGTTGCTGACGCAGGGGGTCCACGTGCTGTCCCCTATGTGATCCATATCTCCTCTCATGTAGGCAATCAGCCACCAGATCATTCCAAAGAACAGCCAGGTCACAGTGTAAACCATGACAAAGATCAACAGGTTGAACCTCCACTTGAGATCCACCAGGGTGGTGAAGATGTCCGTCAGGTAACGGTAGGTCTCTCTGACGTTCCCGTGGTGGACGTTGCACTTCCCATCTTTCCTAACGTACCTCTGGATTTTCCTCTTGGCACATTCTTTGTTCAGGTGTTTTGGCAGATCCTCTCTAGCTTGTTTGGGCAACTTTGGTTGATGAATAGTGACAGGGCTCTCTATGTCCTGCTCCATTGAGTCTTCTTCCAGGACGTTGGCTGCCGTGGAAAACAAACAAACAAGGAAAAAGCAGGCATTATTTTTCCTTATTATTTCTCTAAGTCAACACACGACTTCTTCCTGTATTACTACAGGCATGAAATTGCTATTAATCAATAAAATTATCATCCTTTTTGTTTTCTAACCTATTAGATGCACAACACAAATGACATCAAACATCCTCAGGTGATTGCCGAACAGAAATACAATGAAGGCAAACTTCTGTTTCCTATCTATCAGCTCATCCTGATGTTTAAATTCCATCCATCCATACTTAACTGCTGCAAGAATTAAGCAGATATTCCTGCCCCCCTTTGCAGTTTAATGAATGAGGTTTCTTATGCACCAAGAAAGATCTGAAGGAGATAACAGATAGAAATGAGGAAATGGATTCACTTGGGGGTGAGCAGAGAAAATGAGCCATTGTTGAGCTATTTTTTCCCATCAATTGCATTGCTGAGGGGAAAGTATTAAATAAGCACTGAGAGTTTAAAAAAAAAAGCCAACAAATTTCAGAAAGACCCAATCCTACTCTTGTTGAAGGAAAGTTGGGCTACAGTGTAATTTATTCCAAGAGCAATTCAAGCACACTTCCATAGAAAATCAATGTCTTGCTGATAACAAGACAGGGAATTGTGTGTCCTTCTCCCAGCAAATGTAAAACCTACAGTACTTCAGATTTCATTTGAATTCTATAAGCCTGAGGCCTTTATTGAGTGTACCTTGTCCTCTAATGGTATGGACCTAAACACCATTCCCCTGTGAGAGTCTTACAAGAATTTAACCCCCAAAAATGACAGAAACTGATTTTTTTGTATTATTTTCCCAGCATTTTGGGATAAATAGCTTCATTTCATTTATGCGCAAGAAAAAAAATAAGTTTACTGAGGAGGAGAGTGCTTTCATCAAATGTGTTTTGCAAGAAGCTGAGGGTATGGTGAAGTCTGGGGGTAATTTTTGGCTTTTACTGGAAATCCTTCTGCCTTCTGGGGCTTCTTCCTGCTGGAATTTCAGCTCTTGAGGTCCTTATTCTCTCCCTTCTGAGTAACTGTTGTCATTCATCTGCCAGACTGTAAGGGGAAAAGTCTTCTGCTGGCTCTACCTGACTGTTAAGCTCTGAATACAGAATCACAGAATGGTTTGGGTGGGAAAGGACCTTAAAGATCATCCAATGCCACCCCCTGCCATGGGCAGGGACACCTTCCACTATCCCAGGTTGCTCCAAGCCCCGTCCAGCCTGGCCTTGGACACTTCCAGGGATGCAGGGGCAGCCACAGCTTCTCTGGGCAACCTGTGCCAGGGCCTCCCCACCCTCACAGGGAGGAATTTCTTCCCAACATCTGTTCTAAAGAGCAGCAGTGATGTGCTGTTGTACCATTGCCTCATGGAGGGGCTGCTCTTGGTGGGTCAGTGCGGCTCAAAGAGCATTTTACTCTCTCTTACAAACACGTGTTACGAGGTAGATCATCTGTAGGGGAGTCTCTTGGCACCTGTAGCTTTTTCAAGATGCTCAGGCTCATTCCTGCAGAGAAAGATCACAAACCCTTGTGAAATTTTAGGGGTGACTGGAATACCCAGGGGGAAATAAGTGTTGTCTCTCCTTCTGGCCTGTCCCCCTGCCAGCCAAGCCTACCTTCAGCCCCATCACATCTCTCTGTTCAAGGAAAGGCTCCAAGGCCGACATCAGCATGGAAACCTGAGAGCAATTCTGGGTTTTAAGACTGGGAGCCCCACCCTGTGTCACCTTTTCAGCTTATGCTGTGTCTAAGGAGAGCATTATTGAGGCTGAAGGCAGTGGCAGCACTGGAAGTCGTGTCACGGGGCCGTCAGTCCCGAGAGAACTCGCCCCAGTGGGTGACAGGGTGCCTCCTTGCATTATCACTAATGCTGGATAATGCATGACAAAAACACAATAAAAAGGCATCGCAGGGACCTGGTGAGGCAGACTTAAGCCAAAGCCAGAAAATTTGAAGTTAAGGCTTCACACTTTATGCTGAACTCTCCATTGTGCCTAAGGAGATTTCAGTCCACAGGAGTTATCACATCACTGCAGCAACAGACCCCTCAAATAATTATGAACAGCCTACGAAGGCTCTGGCTTTTGAGGCTTTATGTTAGGCTAGTAATGCTGGTATAATGTAGTTAATTATTTTTAAGGCATTATGAATAATTTGCTTTCCCCCCTGGTTACAGAGACAAGGAGAACACAGAGACAAGGTTTCCTAGAATTCCAGAATATGCTGAGTTGGAAGGGACCCACAAGGATCACCGAGTCCAACCCTTAGCCCTGCACAGGACCATCCCCAAGAGTCACACCATGTGCCTGAAAGTATCATCCAAACACTTCTGGAGCTCTGGCAGGCTTAGGAATGTCCTCTTGCTTTTGAAAATATACCTTACTCCTGAACTTGCTATTAAAGGTAACCATGTCCTAGACTTCCCTACCTGAGCATCTCTTACCAGAAAGTACATTAAAGGCCCAGCAGGGCTGATTTTATTCCTGGGATCAGGAGAAATCTGAAGGCACACCCCCTTCCAGGGATGCCCACCTGCCACAGCATCACTGCTTTCATACAGTGCTTATTTCCTGTAGAAATACTTAAGAGCAGTGAAGCACCTTTTATTCATAAACCGAATTTTATTCACGCTTTCCAAAATGTTTTGGGTTGACTGAGCCCTTGTGCATCATAACCAGCCTGCCCTGACTTTCACAGCACATCAGCTGACCCCCAAAGAGAGGGACAGCCAAACCCAGGGACTCCTGTGTTTAACCAAAATCTCTCCTTACAGCATTCACATGCAGACACCTGGGTCTTCCTGGGGGGCATTTGGCCCTTTTGCAAACTCTCCAGGCTCTTCCCAGTGCTGTCATTTCCCAGCTCCCAGGCAGCCTCTGAGAGGAAAAATTAAGGTCAAGTTTTCAGTCTTTTTCTCTTTTTGCAAGACGCCCTTTTACTCTTCCCCTCACCCAAATTCTGCCGCCACGAGACCCCATAAATTCCTTTATGGGGAGGTTTCTAGATCAGAACCACTCTCTCCTGGGCCAAGTCCGTGCTCCAGACTGAACCTTGGGAACAGCAATTCCCGAAATAAGCGATCCAAAGATTCTGCATCTGTGTGTTTCCATGGAAATGCTTGATGAATAAGTTTTGGAACACATGGCAGGATCCCTGTTCCCCACTAAGGCTGAGGAACAGCCACATATTGTCGAGCGCCTTCACCACAAAATACTTTGACTTAATTATATTTTTACTTGATAGCAACCCAATTAGCTTCTGCTGTTTATTTCATCTGATTTTCCTTTTTGGTTATATAATGGCTGTCATGGTTCCAAGGAACAGGGGAGTGAATAGCAGCAGTCTCACTTGAGAGCTATTTTTACTCTCTCTCTCTGCTTTTCTTCACGACAAAAATATCTACATATTATTAATCTGCGCTGCAAAAAGGATTAAAAAAAAAAGGTATTTCTCAATATTTCCTCCTCTCCCAGTAAACATTATGTTTGTTTCAACACAATGGCCAGGTAGCAAAAAATGTGCTAATTTAGGCCAGTTTAGAGTAGTCTGGTTTGGTTGGTCTCTTAGGCAAATACACACAAGACATAAGAGATTTCAGTGAGTTCTTTAATTTTCCAGCAAATGACAGGGAGTTCTCCTAAATAAGTCCCTGAATAGTTCACTTGTGTACTGGCTGTGGCTTTATTAGCAAATTAAATGTGCCCAGGACCGTTTTTTAGCAGGGAGGTTGAATGGAGTGGGACAGCCCACGCTTGTATGTGGCTGAACTCTGCTCTTTCCAGGTTAAATCTCACACAATCTGCCTTTCAGGAATAACCTGTGTCCCATGCTAACACCTGAAATGTAGCCAGGAATTCTGTGTACTGGCCAAAACCATGCCAGGGGCTTTTCTAGGGATTTTACCACACAGGGAGTCGTGTGCCAGTGCTCAGGAACATTTTATTTCCTATTAAAATTGCAACCAGTGTTGTTGTCCTGGTCTTGTTTCTTCCAGAGCAGCATTAGAAAGGCACGATCCAGGGTTTCCAAGCACATATTTTTTAATTAGAGTCAGTAGAATAACACAAAACCAGTGCCAACAACAAAATAGGAGCTGTACAGGACGTGCTCTCATGACTTTTGAGGCTGTGAATGTAACACATCACTGTAATCCTCAAGCAATCATTTCATCATTAATGTGATTATTGTTGTGCTTCAGAAAGGTTGTCATGGTACAAATGCTCGTGCATGTACAAATATTTTACAAACACAAAGCAAAAAAAGGTATGAAAAGGGGCCTCTTGCCCAATTTAAAGACTGGAAGTCTGTTTTGATTGCCTGCTTTATTAGAGTTCTGGTATGATCTCCAAAATAATTAGGAGTTTCAACAGAGAATATTACAAATTATAACTGACCTTTTTGTGACACCAGCTGATCTAGAGAGCTCAGTGGATGTCTCACTGTAATTTAGTAATTTTATGTCTTGTAACACAGTTGGGAAGGTTTTATATGCAAATTCATTGAAAATGCCTCGATTTCAAAAATCATTTATAACCTGAAAATTACTCTCATTGGCTTTTGTCCACGTATATAAATGTGGAACAGACATTGTTTTGACTGTGATTCCTGTCATTCCCCACTTTCCTGGTAGGATGAGGGCAACTTTTAAGTTAAGCAGGAGCTTGGAAGGTCCAAGATTTCCTTTTTATGAGGGATCTTCACCTCTCATTTGCTGTGCCCACAAACCCCCCTGGCACTGCACCCACCTGGGGAATATTTGGCAGCACCAGGTGGCAATTTTTGTTCCCTGTCTTGTTTGCAGGAAAAAAGTGGAGCCTTTTATGACCTTCTACCAACTGTAAGCAGTCATTATTACAGAGAACAGATCTGGTTTTTTTTCTGGAAAAGAAAGGAATTAGGAGCTGATCCTGCCCTGGTGAAATCACTGCAGGATTGTCCATTCACTCAGCTGAAAGCTTTGCTAGTGCTCATTGGGATGTTCAATAAACACTGACTTGGCAAGTCTCTTCAAGGACCAAATTAATTATTTGCAGCCACAGAATCATAAATATAATTTCAGAGAGAGCATGTGTGGGATTTAGATTTGTTTCAGCAGCAGCTTTTCACCAGAAAAGATGTGCAGTGAGGTGTGTTTATGATTAGAAAAGAGACTGCAAGGATGATACCTTGTTTTTTCATGTTACCTGCTTCAACATTACCTTCTAATCCAACTTGATAAAAATAACATTCTACTATTTTAATTTCTTTTAAGTTTGTACAGCTGCAAGAAATCAGTCTGAGCAAGGCTTTGTGCAAACATTTCCATTCAATTCTGATTCTTGGCCCTTTTATTATGGAGGATGGAGAACAAAGCTGATAATTCCAATTTAAAAAAAACCAACCCTGTGACACCATTTTTGGTAGTCATTCGACCTTGTAGTTTTTGCCTTGGATTCTAACCAATTTCCTCACAGAATTTACCACTACAGGCTCCAAAATGCCATTTTTACATCTGCTTTGCTGAATTTATCTCCATTTGAAGCCCGGGGAAGCCTTGGCTTGGTGATGCGCATTCTGAACCTGCAAAGATGTGTGGAGACAGTTGGTTATCAACATCTTCTGCCTTTTGTTAGGCTGCAGATCCCAAATTGGATTACAAAATTTGTTTGCTACCTGGAGTCTGAGTGCTTGGAGTCAGCACTAATTCAGAGCCATCTCTGCTGCAAATGCCTGGCATTGGAAACAGGATTCTGGAATAAGGAGACTTTGCTGTTACACATCCCTGCTCCTGCCTGATTAGTCTTTTACCAGACTTTTGGCTCCCAGAAAAGCTCGAGCTGGAGGTTCAGAGCAGGCATTTCTGTGAATCTACTATGCAAATTATCATATTTGAGGTCAGCACATATGGCCATTGACTCTTTTGCATCTGTGCTGTCTGGCAACAAAGTCCACAGTACCTTTTGGGGGCCAAGTTCAGAGCAGTTTAGATTCTATTCTTTTGAGGTCAGTCAGCATTTATGGGCTATTGTTGATATTGCACAGGTGCCCTGGCTTGTGCCACATTTTTATTCAACATATTCCCCTGGATGAGATGAGTAATTTCTTTCACAAACTGTGTGTAAAATTAAAAAGTCCTTCTCATCCTTCCTGGCAGACGGTCTATCACCCTTGTCTAGTGCTCACTATGGAGGCACTGGAAGTTGCCCAGAGAAGCTGTGACTGCCCCTGGGTCCCTGGAAGTGTCCAAGGCCAGGTTGGACGGGGCTTGGATCAACCTGGGCTAGTAGAAGGAGTTCCTGTCCATGGCAGGGGGGTGGAACTGGATGAGCTTTAAGGTCCCTTCCAACCCAAACCATTCCATGATTCCAGCATTCTATGATTCCATGTTTCATGCTCAACCACTTTAGTTCCCTTGCTTTTACCAGAAAGGCAAAGATGTTTTCACATTAATCAGGTAATAAATAGGAAAGTCTGAGAATGTCAAACCAGTAGAGCTACAAAAGGCAGATAAATAGGTGTCCAATGTCAGAGAATGTTCAACCTGATGGAGGAACCAGTGGTTATTCCAAAAATCATGGCCTGCCAATGGAACACTAGGCAATGGAGGACTACCAAAAAGACAAAATCAAGATTTCTGGCCACTTAAAGTGTGCAAAGCTGGCATTAAAATCAGAGACTCCTGCATGCAATTGCTCATAGCAGTGGACAAACTAGTCAGAGAGGAACTCTGCCTCTTTTAAAAAATCAAATCTCAGTCTCCTTTACTGCTTTGAGAGCAGTGTGGGCAGCAGGGCAGGAGGGGATTCTGCCCCTCTGCCCTGCTCAGGTGAGACCTCACCTGCAGAGCTGCCTCCAGCCCTGGGGAACAGCACAGGAAGGTCACAGAACTGTTGGAGCAAGTCCAGAGGAGGCCACGAAGTTGATGAGGGGACTGGAGCATGTCCCCCATGAAAACAGGCTGAGAAAGTTGGGGCTGTTCAGCCTGGAGAAGAGAAGGGTGTGTGGAGACCTCACAGCACCTTCCAGTGTCTGAAGATGCCTGCAAGGAAGTTGGAGAGGGACTGTTCATCAGGAACTGGAGTGACAGGAAAAAGGGGAATGGCTGCAAACTGAGAGGTGAAATTTAGTTAGATATTGGGAAGAAATTCTTTTCTGTGAGGGTGAGGAGGCTCTGGCACAGGTTGCCCAGAGAAGCTGTGGCTGCCCCTGGATCCCTGGAACTGTCCAAGGCCAGGAATGGGATTCTGAGCAACCTGACTGGTGGAAGGTGTCCCTGCCCATGGCTGGGGGGTGGAACTGGATGATCTTTAAGGTCTCTTCCAACCCAAACCATTTTATGATTCTATAATGTTCTTGTCCTATCCCCAACCAGTCCAGAAAACAGTGTTTCCTCTGGGAAGGTAAGACTGAAAGGATGCATTTTTTGTGCTCCTATTGGCACAGCTGCTGCCAGCAGTGGAGCAAGGCCAGCAGCAGAGACAGCCCAGGTGAACCACCCTGAGTTGTCCCGCCCAGCAACACCAGAGCTTGGCTCTTGTCCAGTAATTCCACATGCAAAAGTCCTGCTGGCTGCTGCAGTCGGGATAACAGAGATCAGGAAGGATTCAGGGTGCTGACAGGCCCCAGCAGCTGCAAACAGTGGCCACATGCTTTCCTTCTGATGCCTCTGCCTCAGTTGTGTCTCCCTGAACTGCTGGATTGAGTGTTTGAGTGCTTCTAGTCACTCAACTCCAGCTATTTCTGCCCGTTGCTGTCACTGGAATTGATGGCAAAATTTTTGTCAGTGGCACATTTTGGGTTGTAAGGAACTTCTCAGGGTCTCTTGACCAACACCCTGCTCAACACATGGGTTGCCCAGGGAGGTAGTGGAGTCCCCATCCCTGGAGGTGTCCAAGGAGGTGGCACTCGGTGCTCTGGGCTGGGGGACAAGGTGGGCATCGGGCACAAGGTTGGACTCGATGGGCTGGGAGCTCTTTTTCAACCTCAGTGATTCTGGGATTCTGTGAAAGCTGGATTACCCAGTGCTGCACCTCTCACATTAGGAACTTTTCCACTTTGTTTGCATCCCATTGGAATTCCCCTCACTGCAGCTTGTGCCCATTTCTCCTTGTTTTTCCCTGTGCGCCTCCAAGAACAGTATGACCTCACCTTGTCTGCAACTTCTTTTTTGCATCTGAGCTGTGTTTTACAGCTCAGCCTTCCAGAGAAGTTACAGGAAGGAGGGTTAAATCCTGATTTCTCCATGTATTCTCTTCACTGATTACAGGGAAAAAAAGTATACTCAACTTTTGTGAGAAGAGATCCAAGAGATTTTGTTTCCCATTAAAATCTTCCCAACTGAAAACCCTGGAAACAGAACTCAGCTGATCAGCTGAGCATTTTGTACAGATAATTCTGACCGAAACATTTTGTATAGATAATTATGAGATATTTAATTCTGCACCTGTAATATCACTGATATCTGGGGAGTTCTCCTGGCTGTTTCTGGAAGCTGAAATGTTTGGCTGACCTGCGCAGTGCTGGTTGTACTGCTAAATGTTACCAAATTACCTGTTCTGGCTTTGTCCTGGGTCAACTAGTGCTCCAAGACAATACCTGGGAATGGTTTGGGAGACAGCAGGTGCCAAGAACTGCTCCCAGTAGACACCATGGATGAGATTGTGTCAGGTTTGGTTTTTTTTCCCAGTTCTGTCAGGCTTTGCTCCCTCAGGCATCTGCACAGGCTCTCCCACCACCTCTGCATGGAGCAACATAAAACCTCGGTCTGCAGCACAGACCTCACCTTGCTTCACACAATTTGAGGTGGAAAAATATCACTGCCAATACACTAATTATGCCTTAAACCCAAGAGTTATAAAGTCCACACAAGCCTCAGGGCCACGTGCTCCACGGAGTGACACGGACACCCCGCACCGGTTGCTCTCAAGGCCGCAGAACAATTCCTGGCCTGGTTTTATTGGGCACTGTGGATGTAATAACCAGCTTGGTCGTGGGATTGGTGCATATTCCAGCGTGGGAAATGTTTAGAAATCAGGGCAGGCAGCTTTGCCCTTGTCAAAACCTGTCTGTCCAGTCAGGTCACCAGAGAGGAGAGAGATGCACCCTCACAGGAGGAGCTGTTGTAACCAATTTTCGTTGGGGCAGGAGAACCAGCCCTTCTCTCTCCTTGCTCTTTTCTATCCCAGCTCTTTTCCTGTCCTTTTTTTTAACCTCCCCTTCCCGAAGGAAGGGTGTCTTTAATTGACTCTTCATCCTTGGGGCAGCCAAATTCAATATTTGCCTGCACTGCTGACCAACCTTGAGGGATCCTCCTGCCTGAATATTCACAGAGCATCCTGGGCAGGGGCTGGAACCACCTTGGCTGCTGCACCACCACACTCTGACAGCTTCTTCTCTTTGATCAATGAACTATCATAAATATAAGGCACTGGAAAGATGGAGAGGAATATTTCTGTCAGATAGGAAGGACTTGATGCCATCAATATGCTGCACCAGTCAACTGAAGCCAGTAACTTATGCAGTGGTGTAAGTCTGCACAGCAAACCTAACAATTTCTGGTACATTCCTACAGAAATAAGCAGAATATATTGATAAAGACCTTGTATCTGACCAATTCAGGGTTAGGGGATCTGAGATGACTTTGAGAACGTCTGTTTTTTTCAAGAAACACAGACCCTGGAGAACAAAACGACTTTAAAGTACAGATATGTGATTGAATGACTGTTTTTTCAAGAAATATGGACTACAGAGAACAAAACGACTTTGAAATAGAGATATGTGATTTCTTCTACCCCCCCCAGTTCTTGAAAGAAGAATGAAAAAAATGCCACAAACTTCCTGCTGTAAATTATATTTTTTTCCTCACTCATTTTACATTCACACAGGCTGCCCCTAGGTCACAGACACTGCCTAAGAATATTGGTTTTCTTTCTGCTATTACAGTTGCACAAAGCTACAGAAGGGGTTGAAAAGGCTGGAAAAATTGAAACAGACAGGGATTATAATTATCTTTTTTAATCTGGTAATGGAGATTTCTTTCTTGACAACTTCCTTGCAGTGAAAAGAGGATTTCAGTGGCTCTTGCTTCCAGGCAATGTATTTCAGGAGGGCACCATGGTCCTTCCATACAAAAACTGGGCAGGATTTTAATTTAAATTTTTTTTTACACGCTTGAGATGAAAAATTACTAAAATGTTTCCCACAGATGCTGTTGAAACAGCATTTCTGTGATTGCTGCTGCTTCTTGTGGTGGTGACTTGGTGGATTTTCTGCTTGTTGAAGTGACCATTGGTTCGTTTGGGCCTCAAATTCAAAACCAAATTCTGGCATCCAGAAGTCGCCTCACAAATAAAATTGTCTCAGGGGCCAGGCAGTTCCCCCTCTTAAAATGACTTTTTTTTAATCTGAACAGCTCTTGCGTTCTTTCCATCCCCCTCCTCTTCCATTTCTGCAGGTAATACTTGGGATTTTGGGATTCTTTAAGCTAAATAATTAGGCCATCACTGGCTTCGTCCCCTTTTCCTGCCAAAAGAAGTCACAGTGAAATACAAAGACCTACTTTCTTGCTGCTGTTTTCCCCGTTTCGTGCAGTTTATAGACTGCAGAGTTAAAAAAAAAACAAAACTGAGAAATCAGGCTGGAAGTGGCATTTAAAAAGACATTTCGAAAAAGAAAACTTCCAAAAAACTCTCCCTAATTTCAGCTGGGTCAATGTTTTGTCTCGGGCTGTGGCATTTTGATAACCTGGAAATGGTGAGTTCAGAACAGCACTTTAGCTGTGCTTCCCAAGGAAATGAGAATATCCATCACTCTGTCTGCCCTCCTTAGGATCGCTTTGGAAACTCTGGGCTGCTATTTGGGCTTTTAGGTTTCTCTCAGAGCTTCAGAGAGACTCTGGAAGGTGGGCAGAGCAGCACTGACAGCGTGTGGAGCTCTCAGAAACACTGAATTCCCATGAAAACAGACTGAGTTATCCACACCCTCAGATGCCAAGGAATCCACACGAGGGATCCACGAGAAACGTCGCTTTTTTTCGTGGGTGCTGCTTCTCCTCCCAAAGCTACAGTCAAATATTTTTTTGTTTTTCAAATAACTATGTCCCTGTGAAGTATTTAAAAAAACAAAACCCAACCCTGCTCCTGCTTTGTGTGGAGCCTGGAGGATTGTGGGCTTTTATTTTCCAGGCCTGATGCTCATATTTGATACAGGGCCTTCCACGTTCTACAACAAGTTAGTTTAGGTCAGGCTTTGTGGTTTTGGCCACAAAGCAATTTGAGGGCAAGAAAACAAAATTGACTCAACTTATGCCTTTTTTTTTTTTAAATAAACTGTTCAGTTGAATCAGCACAAAAGGCTGAATGAAAATACGTTTGGTTTCGATCCAGATTTTTTCTTGCTTTCAATCTGAATGAAAAACCTTAGAACTTTTCTGCAAAGAGCATCAGCTCTGCAGGATTTTACACCCATCTAAAGTAAGAATTTGTTCAAATGTGTATTAAGGCAGGTACAATGTCAGACCCAACATGACTGGAAATATAAGTTAAAACCATAAAAAAAAAATCTTTCCATGTTAGCAAATAACAACACTTTGTCTTGAAATAAGCAATTCAGTGGTGTCTAAAATACTATTTACTGTGCTATTTCACTTAAGCTACATAATAAAGCAAAGAGGTCTATAAATTTGATTGAAAAAATCTCAAAGGGGTTGCTGTGACATTGCTCTAATTGCTCTATTTTCTATTATCCTTTTCTATGGGGATATAAGTAGTGGGAAAAAAAGGAATTATAAGCACTGAAATATTATTGCAAATTGGATTTGATTTGGCCAACAGCATTTCCCACAAATATTTTATGAAGGAAAATACATTTAATTTCAGACTTTCCAAAGGTGGTATTTTGGCTGTGAAATACTGAGGTCTAGGTCAAGTTTTCACTCTTTTTTCACAGTAAAATTTTAGGAAACAAAGTTGTTCAAAAGGATTAAATAACCTTTAAGTGGAGGAAATACATGAAAATGTTTGTGGTGCCTATTTTGGGTAAGGTAGGGGTTTTCTGCTTGCTTCTACTTTGCTAAATATATGTAAAAACCTTTTTGATTGTTCTTTATTTTTTTCTGTAGGTTTTTCTAATCTGCCTGAAAATAATCCATCATTCACCAGGATTTTGCCATGCACAAGTCACCAGTTTCCTGCCTAAAAATAAGGTACTTTGAGAGGAACATTTTGGAAAGAGTAGAAGGAAAGGAAGGAAGGAAGGAAGGGAAAGAAAGAAAGAAGGAAAGAAAGAGAGAAAGAGAGAAAAAGAGAAAGAAGGAAAGAAAGAGAGAAAGAGAGAAAAAGAGAAAGAAAGAAAGAAAAAGAAAGAGAGAAAGAGAGAAAGAAAGAGAGAAAAGGAGAAAGAAAGAAAGAAAGAAAGAAAGAAAGAAAGACTTTCCAGTGCTGGAATCTCACGTTATCCCAATTTGCAACATGCAGCTCCTCAGGAGTCTTAATTGCATTTGATTCTGGGTGGCTGAATGTAGATTTTAATACCACAATAAAATACTATTGTGGATTTATATTTTATTTCTACAGATCTCCCCAGAACAGGCTGCACTGGCATTGTGTTTTTTAAATAATTGGCATTTCAGACGGTACATGAGCCTTCAACCAGCGAAGCCCATCCATCTTTATTGGAGCTCAGCATGAGCACAAATAATTCAAAGCTTTCATAGCCTTTAAATGTCTTGAAAGGAAAGAGTCGTTTCTGCTTTTTACATATCTCCTGATTTGTGTAGGGACAGGCTCCTACCTCTGAAATGTATGAGCTGTCTCAGGGATGTGGTCACAGACATCAGAAATACAGATTGCTCTGGTTAGAGCTGCTACCTGAAACAATGAACACGCTGCACTAAAATGTGAATTCTGTGTCTTTTTTAGACAGGTACATGTGGTCAGGCTCACTTAAAGGAATAGCTGATAAAGGAGCTGACCTTTTAAAGAGAAAACAGCTCCTGTGCAGTAAACAAAATATTAAGCCTACAGAGGGGAGATTTTGATAAATGAATAGACTGGTGACGAGAACACACTCCTTGTACATCCAAAGGCAAGATTAAATGGAAAATCGAGACGGTAAAAATAAAGATTGGCTGCTTCAGTGCATGAAATAGGAGCAGAACATCTGCAAACAAATGAGGTTGGGTATTGGGGAGGTTTCTGGGTCTCTTCTGTTTGTGCTGACTCAAAGTACGTTTGTGAGGTGGAGGCCAGGGGCAGGAGGGAAATGCTTTGCCAGGAATGATCACAGGACCACAGGATCCTTGAGGTTGGAAAAGACCTCCAGGATCATGGATCCAACCTGTGCCCAATGCCCACCCTGTCCCCCAGCCCAGAGCACTGAGTGCCACGGCCAGGCCTTCCTGGGACACCTCCAGGGGTGGGGACTCCAAACCTCCCTGGGCAGCCCCTGCCAAGGCCTGACCACCCTTTCCAGGAGAAATTCCTCCTGATGTCCAACCTGAAGGGTCTGATGGGGCCTCAGCTGCCCATCCTGGTGCCTGAATCCCCCAGCAGCCCAAGCACCACGGGGGTCCACCTGGATGGTCTAAAGGATGGGACTAATGGATTTGTGGATACCCTGACTTTCTCAACAGTTGCAAGTGAGGGCTTCCAGATCAGAGCACGTTAGATGGCAGAAATACACCTGGATTCATTTTTAATGACATGGCAAAAGCTGTAAAGGACCTTTCCTGGAGGTCTGGTTGCACTATCTTGGTATGCATTAGAGGACATGGACATGTGGGAGAGAAATGAGGGTGCTGGGATGACCAGGATGTGGGTAATGATAGGCAGAGAGAAGTATCTGGGCACTGGCTTGTGTGTGTTTTAGCAGACAGGAGGAGACAGTGCAGGCAGAGAGCTGGTGGGAAGGAGGAAGGAGTCTCTACAGGGACTATATTTATATTTGAGAGAGTGAAGGGAAAGAATTTACTGTATCCAGCCTTGTCTGGGTTTGTGCACAGGGTGACATAAATCTGTGGTGTTATGGGGAGCACCCCTGTTTCATTCCTTTTAAATCTGGTGGCAAAACAGGCTCTTTATGCTTGAGCTGTACCTTCCCTCTCTTTGTGCAGGGCAAAGACTTCAAGGCCAGGCTGGATGGGACTCTGAACAACGTGGTCTAGTGGAAGGTGTCCCTGCCCATAGCAGGGGGTTGGAAAGAAATGATCCTTAAGGTCCCTTCCAACCCAAACCATTCTGTGATTCTATGAAACCGTGATGGGATTAATTATTATGGGACAAGGAAAACCAGGTGATGATTCCTTTCAGTGACTTCCCCAAAGTCTTACTCAACTCCTTGACCATTATTTGGGTTCTCAGCTGGTTCTGAATGCCCCAGGACTTGGATGTCCCAACTATGAGGATTGAACATCCGCACAGCTTTCCTGGCATCCCATGGGTGGCCAAGATGAATCTTAATATTCCCTATTTCCCATCCGGGACTTGAGGCCTGAAGGTGGCTTGGCTTCCAAACATGAAGAAAAAGGATGATAGTCACAAATCCATCTGTTCTCAGGGCCAGGAGCCACCTCCTAAAACCAGGTAACATCATGTTGTGCTGTGTGTGTGTGTGCATGGTCCCTGGATCTCAGGAGCTGTGGAAAAGCGGGATAACGTAACAGATATTGGCAGCCAAAGGGTGGAGGAGTCCCAGCACCTGCTCAAAGAGATGGTAAGAAAAGCCTGGACTCTTCAGGCTAAAGAGGGTGAAGACTAAAAGGATCGACATGGAGGTGGGGAATGGATAATCCCACAGAACCATGGACCTCACACAGTTACTTTGGTTTTAAAACAGTTCCAAACAAGTTTTCCTTGATCAGCAGGGAGTGGTTTCCAAAGGGTGTTGCCCCTGGCAGGCTGTGGAGTTGGGCAATGCCAGGACATTTGGAAGTGGTTTGGCAAACCTATAGAACCATGGAATGGTTTGGGTTGGAAAGGACCTTAAGGATCATCCAGTGCCATCCCCTGCCATGGGCAGGGACACCTTCCTCTAGCCCAGGTTGCTCCAAGCCCCATCCAACCTGGCCTTGGACAGTTCCAGGGATCCAGGGGCAGCCACAGCTTCTCTGGGCAACCTGTGCCAGGGCCTCCCCACCCTCAGAGGGAACAATTTCTTCTTAATATCCAAACTAAAACTCCTCTCCTTCAGTTTGAAGCTATAGATGAGGTCTTGGAAGAGCCAGTGAAAGGATGGGGATGGGAAGCTCCCTCCAAGGAATCTCATGCAGGTTTACACGGGAGTGGGTGGGAATTGGACACCCAGGATCCCTCTCTCATGGCACGGTAGAGCACTTTTCTCCTTATCTCCCTTTTATATTTTTATTTTTGAAGCCATTGACATGTCCTCTGAGGCCAATGGGATGTTCATAAGGAATGGTCAGATGTTAAAAACCATATTTTCTATCTCTTCTGGTAGAACATTGTTCATGCAAATACTCAGGAGACATCAGAGATTATTTGACCTTAATTCAGTGCTAAAAAAACGAGTTCTGAGTTCAAATATAGAGCCTTAGACTTATTTTTTTTTCCCCAGCCTTGCTAGTTTCCAAGGAGATCCAACCATGTAGATTGTCTGCAAAGGTGGTAATTAGCCAGCAGTGAACAAGATGGACACAAAGGACTTCTTGGCAAAAATCAAAATTTCAGAGCAGTTCTTTCTCTTCCAGGCTGGTCTGCAGAAACATTCTGATCAGTCCTTTCCAGGCTTTGAACAGGCATCCTAATTTTCCTCCACATTGTGGTTTTGTAAACAACTGGCTTTCAGATCTTTTTTCCTTGAGAAAGGAAAAGTGTCCTCAGATGGATTCAGATGGGATTTTTTTTTTCCCCCGCTAGAATATCTGGCAATTAAAAATAAGATGCAACAGATTCTGCTGCCTGCCTATAAATAAGAACAGTTTGGGTTTATAACTCAGAAAAAATGATGGTGTCATAAGGCCGCTCATGGAACATGTTCCTCTTTTTATTCAACACAAAATAAAGCAAAGACAGGATTTGAACTTGGACTGTTCTTTATGTTCTTTCTGTTCTTTCTGCTTACCGTGGGTGTTGGGAGTGAGGGTTAAGGAGAGGTAAGGAGGCAATGCCACCTGAATTTCTTTATTAATCTAACCAACAAATATAACACTGTTTCATTATATAATACCTATGTTTCTCTCCCTAGAAAAAATGCTATTTAGCTGAAAAATCCTTGCCTAGTTTGATGAAAATATCAAAGGTAGAATACCTAAAGCATCATTTGTCCAGTAAATTAGGTATTTTCTGTTAAAATGTCTCATAGTCTACGTCTCAATGGAACTTTCAGGCACGTCTAGGATGGTGGTAAAAGAGAAGATTGAGAAGTCCTTTGCAATACCAATAGTGGAAGAGTCAATGTGGCTGAGATTTACCCAAACGCAGCCTCTGTGTGGAAAAGTGGAAAATCTTCCAGTTTATGCTGGATTGTCACTTTGGGAAGTTGTAGTGAGGGGGAATCAGTCTCTTCTGCCACGTCCCAAGGGAGGGGATGAGAGGAAATGGCCTCAAACTGCACCAGGGCAGGTTCAGATCAGAGATTAGGAACAATTCTTCCCTGCCAGAGTGGTCAGGCCTTGGAATAAGTGTCCCAGGGAGGTGGTGGAGTCCCTGTGTCTGGGAGTGTTCCAGAGATGTCTGGATGTGGCCCTTGGGGCCATGGATTAGGGGTGATTGTGGTGGTGCTGGTGATGGAGGGTCTGGATGATCCTGGAGGTCTCTTCCAACCTTGGTGACCCTGTGATTCTGTGCTCAATATTACAACAATTTTTAAAAGGCCTGGGTTAGGTTTTGGACCTCGTTTCTGACTTTCCCACCTCCCATAGATATCCCAGTATGGATCTTCTTGGTGCTAACAAATGGATATTTATTTCCATCTACACAGAATGTGTGGGAGTCATGTGTGAAATGAATAGTGAGGACCTGAGGCACGTGGAACAGAAAACAAGGAATAAGCACTCAGGAGGAGTGGGGGAGATGCACGGGAACCTCTTTCTTCTCTGTATACAAACACTTTTTTTTTTTTCCATTGGATACTGAGCTCTTAAGTGGTGACTAAACCCTTTATTTTGGGGCTGTTACTCCTCCTCCAGCTTGTGAGACTGGTATTTTGTTCTGCATCAGACACATTTTTATCTGATGCTTCCTCCAGCTGGCAACAGGGAGCAGTAGCAGAGCAGGCATTTCCTTCTGCCTTTGGCTGCTGGACACAGCCCTGGACTTACTGTTTTCCTCTGAAGCCCAAGAGGGCAGTGAATTTGTAAATCAGCATTCATGGAGGAACCTGAAATAATCAGCAGCAGCAAAGAGAAGTGGAAAAATCAGTGTTTTAGCTAATCACTGCCTGTCTCTCTCACTGGAGGGTGTTGAAGGCAGCCAGTGGGATTTACCTGCTCAGACACACAGCACTGGGAAGGTGGAGTCTGGATAGGGGTGTATTAGTAATGCAACCAGACATTCACTCTCTTGATACCTCTGCTAATGTTGGAATAGAAAAGATAATGGTCCTAATGCTTTTCTGTGGACTGTTCTGTAATAAGAGATATTGGGCTGCTCACATGTCTTGTTCTTGTATAAGTGTATAAGTGTATAAGAGACCCTAAAGAAAGCTTCACCTGAGGATCCCAGACAAGCCTCTTTGAGATTTGGTAAATGGGGGACTGGGAACAGAGACACTTGCTGCTGCATGGGCACCTAAACCTTCCAGGGACTCAGACATCAACTCTGAAATAGAGACAACATCACTTATGGACATTCAGAGTTGCAGAATCACAGTATTGGTAAGGAAGGGACCACAGTGGGTCCTCTGGTCCCACCTCCCTGCTCAGGAAGGGTCATCCCAGAGCACATGGCACAGGATTGTGTCCAGATGGTTCTGGAATATCTCCACTGAGGAGACTCCACACCCTCTCTGGGTGATCTGTTCAGTGCTGGGTCACTGCCCAGCAAAGAAGTTCTTCCTC
>NW_020897828.1:902616-937682 GCF_003984885.1 Neopelma chrysocephalum | reverse complement strand
TCCCTTCCTCTTCACTTTTCATCTTCCCCTTCCTCTTCCTCTTCCTTTTTCTTTCCCTTTCCCTGCTGAACGTGCAGCTGAGCAAGAGATGATCTGTGATATGAGGTGGTTTTTATTCAACAAGGAGTTAAAGTTCTCCAAACAACTGTGTAAGAAGGAGAGCAGGAGATAATTTCTGGAGCAGAATTTGATAATTTTCTTCCTTCGCTTTCTCCTCAAAAACATCACACATTTTCCTGGCACTCAAGCTGGAAAACTTTTGATAAATATTTCTGGGGCTTTCTTCCCCTTCCACTTTCCCTTGCTGACCTGGTCCTGGAGAGTTCCCTGCAAATATTCAATATGTTGCATCAGCAGTCTGGGCTCGGTGATCCAGCTGGGACTAATTACACAAATCCCACCACATCACTGCCATGCCCTGCTTGGATGGCTTGGAGAACACGTGGAAGCTCTGAATTTGTCCCTGGGGTCTTCAGTGCAGCTGAGAAGCCCTGAGCTCCTGTGCCCACGTGCTGTGGTGGCAGCAGTGTCCTGCTGGGAGGGGACACCAGATCCTGAATCCTGAGCCAGCTGTTGGCTCATTTTTGTTAAAAACCTTTGTTTCTGAGAAATGTCTTTGGCTGAGACAGACCAGGTCCCTGCTAGATGCTCACTGCAGGGTCAGCCTTGCTGTCCTCCTGTTTGCCGTGGGGTTGTGAGGGATCAGAGAATTATGGAATGGTTTGGGTGGGAAGGGACCTTGAAGATCATCCACTTTCCACTCCCTACCATGGGCAGGGACAGCTTCCACATTGCTCCAAGCCCTGTCCAACCTGGCCTTGGACACTTCCAGGGATCCAGGGGCAGCCACAGCTTCTCTGGGCAACCTGGGCCAGGGCCTCCCCACCCTCACAGCCAGGAATTCCTTCCCAATATCCCATCTATCCCTACCCTCTGTCAGTTTGAAGCCATTCCCCCCTGTGCTACCCTTCCAGGTCCTTGTCCAAAGTCCCTCTCCAGTTCTTTTGGAGACCCTTTAGGCACTGGAAGGGGCTGTCAGCTCTCCCTGGAGCCTTCTCTTCTCCAGGTGAACATCCTCAGCCCTCCCAGCCTGGCTCCATGGCAGAGTTGCTCCAGCCCTGGGATCAGCTTAGTGGCCTCCTCTGAACTTGCTCCAACAAGTCCACATCTTTCTTGTGTTGGGATGAGGTCTCATCCTCTAGGGAGGATTTTGGGAACACTCTCTCACATCTGTGGTGCCCCAACCCAGCTTTCCTGGCAGGGATGTCCAAGTCACCTGACACTTGGTGAAGCCCTTCCTGACAAGCTTCTGCTGAGTCTTTTTATTTAAAGAATGATTTCATTTGCTTTTAACAAACTTTAGCCTGGGAATACTCCTTAGGAGAAACACTAATCTAACCCAAATGACACCAGAAGCTGATGCTCACAGGCCATTAAAAGGAGCAACAAACCAGCCATTAACTGGTGGCAACCAGTGATTAAGAAAATCTTGCACAACTCACTGCCAAGTGGATTATTCAGTGCTCAGTCACACTTTGCTGCATTTCTGTGCTTCCTAAGCTTGGGAAGATATAAGAAGAATATAAGCTTAATTCAAACAACGTTAACTTTCTTGGTTGCAGAATTTTATCAAATCACCTTTATTTTTTTTCCTAGCATACAAACATCTGGAAACACAGAGGACACAAATCATAAAGACAAAAGAAATTAAGTTGATTTGCTCTGTTAATATAGATTTTGAAACGCTTTTTGAAAATATTTTTTGCTCTTAATGATTTAGCAAATAATGAAGTTGAGTCTGTTCTGAATCCTGGGCAAACACCAACACAATTTTCCACTTTGATCAAGTTTAAAAGGAAAAAACCATTACACTCAGGCTTTTGCCCTCTTTGCATTTTGCTTTTTGAACTTTTAGGTTTGTTTTGAGATTCTCCCATAATGGATGATTTCAGAAGGTGAAAAACACCCAGATGTTCAAAGACCTGTAGGCAGGAGAGTGAAAATCACTTTTCAGGAGTACTTTGCCTGCTTTCACTTCCTGCTCAGGTTCCAAGTCTGGGCTGAGTCATAGAAATCTGAATTTATCCCTGCTTGGTGTTCCCATCTAGGGTTTAATTTTCATTTGTTCTGTAATCTGCCTTAGGTGGATGATTGCAAAAATTAGTGGGAAAGCTTCATAAAGGTTTGTTTCTAAGCATGGTTGACTTTCAGCTGAAATACAAAGTGCTTGATAGGGATCCAGTCACCACCAAAATGCTCCCTTAAATTTGAGCGTGGGCTTATTATAAAAACATGGTAACAGGAGTTAATCTACAAGATGAGATTAAGTGGTTTTAATCACATTTTTCTTGGGTTTTTTTCCTACCCAGTTGCCTACAAAACCCAGGAAACCTTCTTTATACTGTGTTTTATTCTGCATTGGACTTGGCAGGCAGGTGTAGCTCACTCAGGGCTGCTGTCAACACACGCTTATTAAATAAGCTGGTGGCTTTCAGAGTCCTAAATTAAGAGGTTTAACAAAGCTGGGAGCCTCAGATTCTATGGAAGCTACAAGTACCTGAATCAACAGAGATGTAAAATCAAATCCCAGAATCCCAGAATCACTGAGGTTGGAAAAAAGCTCCCAGTCCATGGAGTCCCCCCTGTGCCCGATGCCCACCTTGTCCCCCAGCCCAGAGCACTGAGTGCCACGGCCAGGCCTTCCTTGGACACCTCCAGGGGTGGGGACTCCAAACCTCCCTGGGCAGCCCCTGCCAATGTTTAATCCCCTTTTCCACGAAGAAATTCTTCCTGAATGCACATTTCTTCATTTTAATTTTCCCTTGGAAGTAACTGCCTGAGTACCTGAGGTGATACCCGCCGTCCTTGGAAGCCTGGAAATCAGCTACAGCTGACAAAGAAAAACACCCCAAAAACAACCTCCAAGAGAGGGGAGACTTAAAATAAATTAATATTTTAACATTGAAAATATTTGGAGCTCTTATTTCATTTGTGTCTGCCCTCCCAAGATGGAAATGATTCCTTGATCCCAACTATGGTATTAGGAGGGCTTGTGGCTGTTCACCCACTCCCTGCCCACACACATCACGTGAAATCCCAACGTGCAAGACACTTGCTGACTTTTCTGCACCCTTGCAAACCTAAACTTCAACCCATGGCTGTTTAAAGACTTGCAGGTAAAGCTGGCCAGGGAACAATTTGTGCTTCGTGACACCTTCTACCTTCTGCAGGGTTTGTGGCAGCTGCTGAGGTTGTGAAGTTTTAATTCTTCCCTGCAGGAAAACCAGATCCTTGAGAATGTTTCTTACAAAACAGATCTGTGAAAAACATCCCTTTTTTTCTTTGTCTTGACAGGATGAAATTTTTCAGGCTGGCTTCTGCAGTCCTTCTGACGTGACATCCCAGTTCAAAGCCTTAGAAATCTCTTCCCAGTGCTGTTTTTCCTGAAACTGGAACCCACCTTGCTGAGCATTTTGGCTCAAAACAAAGAAAAACCACTTTTCAAGATTTGACAGGTTTGACCTCCCAGGGTGCCTGTCCCCTGCTCCCCTATCAAGTGTGAAAACCCAAAATCCAGGGACCTAATGGGATGTAGGACCTTCCTCTTCCTCTCCTCATGTCTGTTTTCTTGGAGCACGAAGCCACCTCAGAAAATACAGGCTGGGATAAAGATTCTGTGCAAACTCTGTGGAAAGCACCGAAGTTTTCCACGTTTTTAGTGAGCCAGCCTGGACCCTGGGAGCCTAAGGAGAAATCTGGGAAGTGAGAGGAGCAGGGAAAACGCTTGACTGAGAGAAGTGCAGAATGGTTCCACAGCTTTCCCGAGCCTTTCCCATCTCATCTTTAACCAAGCAGAGCTGCTCTGCCTTTTCACGTGAGAAGAACCACGTTGTACCCGAGTTTTGAGGAATGGCCAAGGCCTGCACGAGGCAGAGCAGCGCTTGGAATGTTGTGTTCCACCCAGGAACTGCCCAGCTGTTGTGCCCGGCATCAAGACTGAAGTAACCACTGGGGAGCAAGGGACTGAGGGAAGGAATTTTCTGGGACGAGCAGGGTGATCAGTCAGAGAGCTGAGGTTTATCTGGGTTACCTCTGATATGAGAAGGCACTAATGTGACTATTAAGCACTGAGCAGCCTTTGATCTGTGAGTCATTCCAGATTCTTGGCCCAACGAGGGCACATCTGCTCCTCTTTGATCCACAGGGCAGGCTCTGCTCTCAGGATCTGCTTTCCCCAGGGCTGTGTGGCTGGTTGCAATCTGCTCAGTGGACACGAGATAGTTGCCTTAGCAAAGGCAAAGGGAACTTCAGAGAATCCCCGAGGTTTATTGGCAACAGACGCATTTGTCGATTTAATTTGGGATCAGACAACTGCAGCGTGTGCAGCACATTAGACATGATCTAAAGCAGAAAATTTATGCTGCTGGATGACACAGGGGGTACAAATCAGTCTCTTTTCTGTGGCACATCTGCTCTTTAAATCCATTTGGTCCAGGACCTGCCGGCACTTGTCACCTCCCTGGTGACAACAATCCCATAGGTTGACCTGTTCTCTCCTGGCACACACCCAAAAGGGAGTGATCCCACTGTGCTGTGCTCCCTCTTCCATCTCTCCTAGTCCTGTTCACTCTTTTCTCCCCAAAATAGCCCCTTTTGTTTGCTCCTAGGGAAAATATAGCATTTGTTGCTAAATAAAGCCCATCCAAATTTGTTCTGTTTGGTCCCATCCTCCTGTGAAGGGGGGTTGAATTAAAGGTTGTTTATTTCCTGAAATAAGCCAGAAGTATTTACTTATTTTTATTGGTTGTACTGCAGTGACTCAATGTATTAAGACAAAATGCTATTTAGAGTAATGAAAGGAATGGATACTTCAGTGACAGCATTGATCTTGATCTAACACAGACTAATATCTGGTGCTGGCACAATGCAAATCACAGCCAAATGAGATTTTCACTTGCTGCAATGGCCAATTATTAAAAAGCAGTGCTCAGTAAGTGCTTTACCATATGGTGATGTGACTGTGCTTCTGTCTGCACTCCACAGGGCCCGTGGAGAACGTGTGAAACCCTCCCCCAGCTCCTTAAACAGACATTTCCTACTTAGACAAAAGCAAGTGAAACAAGACCAGAGCTCCTGTTTCAAACTTTTGTGTTGTTCTGACTCTGACTCAGGTTGCCCAAGGCCAAAAATTGGACTTATCTTTCACATGTAACCTGGACAAGAGAAGACTCCAAGGGGGAGGTTGCCCAGAGAACACAATTTCATCACTGGAAGTGTTCAGGTTTAGGGTGGCTTTGAGGAACCTGGTCTAGTGGAGATGTCCCTGTCCATGGCAGGGGGGTGGGACTATATGATCTTTGAAGGTCCTTTCCAATCCCAACTGTTCTCTTTTCCTTTCCTTTGGCTGCTGCTTGATGTGACATTTCTTAGCCAAACCTCACTATCTGTGGTTAACACACTGTGTTTGCAAAATTAAACACAAATCCTCCACAGGCCCACGTGAAAGTTTGATCTAAAAGGTTCCTTCAATTCACTTCCACCTTTGTATGAGCAATTCAAGTGCAGGTGAGACCCAGGGCAGTCAGGACTGTGTTCTGTAACTCGTGGAAGGAATTTAAAGGACACAATGTTAACCAGGAGAGCAGCAGTCACATAACCAGTCCTGACTCTTGACTTCCAGTTTCATACTCCAGCTATAAATCATAGAAGCACAGACTAGTTTGGGTTGCAAGGGATCTTTAAAGGTCCTCTAGTCCAACTTTCCAAGCAGTGAGCAGGGACATCTTCAACTAGGTCAGGTTGCTCAGAGCCCCATCCAGCCTGACCTTGAATGTTTCCAGGGATGGGGCATCCACCACCTCTCTGGGAAACCTGTGCCAGCATTTCACCACCCTCACTGTAAAAAATTTCTGCCTTCTGTCTAGCCTAAATCCAATGTCTTTTAGTTTAAAATCATTACTTCTTGTCCTGTTGCAACAGGCCCTACTAAAATGTTTGTCCTCACGTGTATTTAAGCTCCTTATAAGTTGGGAAAGGCCAAAATCAGGTTTCCCAGGAGCTTTCTCTTCTCCAGGCTGAACCAACCCAGCCCTCTCAGCCTGTCTTTAGAGGAGCCCATACACAACAATGATGTACTTGGTGAGAGATTTTTGATTTTTGGCTCTCTAGAGAGTAGCAGGTACATTTTGAACACCAGTGTTTCCTGAAATCTGGATAAGCCCATATGTTGGTGTTTTCTGGAGGACTGTGGGAGAAAGTGGAGGGGCTGAAACTCCCAGTGAATTATAGGCACATTCACCCAAGCCTCAGAAATGTCTTGGGTTTAAGGCTGTTAATGTAGAAACTCAAATTTCTTGTAGACTCAAGTTCTGATCAAATCCTTACAACCCCTTTAATCATATGTAACAGTCAGCCAGACTCTTAGTAACAGGCTCACATAAACACACACAGAAAAAGCCCCAAAAGCAAGTAAGACAGCAAAAGAAAACTATTCTGAGAGTAGGAGAGTGCAGCAATTAAGTAGATGCTTTCCTGAAGCTCCAATCTTAGGGTTTCCTAAAGGAACTAGAAATGAAAGGATGCACCTCTCCCATTTGTAGCAAAACCAGCCTGAGTACCAACCCATTGTGGTTCCCAACACACCCCTCAGCTTTTAAAAAAAGCTTTTTCAAAAGCACAAATGAACTTCTGTCATGCTCTGCTGCAGGACAGATATTTTACAGCTTCAGGTCTCCCAGCCATTGGTGCTTTTTAGGGGAAACCTCTCTCGTGTACAGGGGTTTTTCTGCCCAGCTGGAGAGCCTTTGGCAAAGGAAAGGGTGGTGATGGCTCTGCTGGAGCTGTGCCTGTCCTGCATCTCTGCAACCACGGGCACAAGGCAGCTCTGAGCAGTCTCCTCCTGCGTCTGCAGAGGATTTGCAAACTGCCAGGGAAGGGGGAGCCCTGGATGGACAGAGAGTGAGGAAAACTGGTGTGGGAGGAACACAGAGCTCCTCCAGCTGGGAGCGCCCTCAGGAGAAACTGTAGAATCATGGAATGGTTTGGGTTGGAAGGGACCTTAAAGATCATTCAGTGCCACCCCCTACCATGGGCAGGGACACCTTCCACCAGCCCAGGTTGCTCCAAGCCCCGTCCAACCTGTCCTTGGACACTTCCAGGGATCCAGGGGCAGCCACAGTTTCTCTGGGCAATCTGTGCCAGGGCCTCCCCACCCTCACAACCAAGAATTCCTTCCCAATATCCCATCTAACCCTACTCCCTGTCACTTTGAAGCCATTCCCCCTTGTCCTGTCACTCCATCCCTTGGAAACAGTCTCTCTCCATCTTTCCTGTCTGCTCCTTCAGGTCCTGGAAGGCCACAATCAGGTCACCCCAAAGCTTCTCTTCTCCAGGCTGACAAAGCAATTCAGTTTACATGGTCTATAAGGTCCCTTCCAACCCAAACCAAATGATTTTTATGGTTCTATGGTGACTCCACCACTTCCCTGGGCAGCCTGTCCCTGTGCTTGACCACCCTTTCCATCAAGAAATTTTTCCTACCATCCGATCTAAACCTCCCCTATATGTGCTCAGAGGTAAAAATCAGCCATTTTTCAGTAACTTTTTGGGGTTAAGCCTGAATGTGTCTTGCTTGATGATATCAGGGAGTTTTTAATTGTGCTAAAAAGTGACTTCCACCAGCTGTTCTCAGCCTTCCTTGGTGAAGTGCTGACTCAGCTCCTTGTTGCTGCCTGATATCCTGATTTCTGTAACCTGCTCCTGATCCCTCTCTTTGCCTTGAGCCTGGGCTGCACTGCACAGATTCCACAAGTCATCCCTGCCAGACTGCAGGAAGTGTTTGTTGGATAACACAACTCCATCCTTTGCTTCCCCCACATCTTTCCCCGTGAAAGATATATTCTCTTCTTTTGTGTCCAGATCTGCCTGCATACTCTTTGATTGCCAAAAACTTCCCTGCATTCAGTGGTTTGATCACTTCCCAGATGTTTATTTGCATCTATATGTACACCCCAGAACTCCTCCCACCCCCCCACTTTTGTAAAAACATATAAATATTTGAGACAGAAAAAAACCTGAATGTAATTTCCCTGCTTTTGTTGTTTTTAAGGAGCGCTTCAAATATTGCAGTGGGGGGATGGGGGAGGAAAAACAAAACCCTGCAGAACCCACATTAGGATGGAGCCTTATTACTTGTGCCTTAAAAGAAAAGGACTGTATTGCTACTTCAAAAGGAGCTCAGTGTTATGTTCCTTCAGCATGTGGAGGGTTTGTTTGATACAGACTTGATTAAGATTCCCTTGGGATCTATTCCACATCCTGCCCATTTGTTTCCTTGGATATCGTACGTGATGCCCCTCCCTCCCCTCTGGCAAAGGCTCTTTGCCCTCGGACTGAGCTGCTCTGGTGTGTGGTGGGGATGGCAAAGCCCATTCCAAGCAGTGGATGTCTCCTGCAGGGAAAAAAACGCAGCCTGTAGACACCCTCTCTCCCAGCCTGACACCAGAGGAAGCTTCCCCCTTATCCCCCAGCACTCCCAAATGTGCTGTCAGGCACATCTTCTGCCTCAAGTGCCGGGTTTGAAAGCTGAGACAGGTGCAAGGCAGGATGAGATGCACGGGCGAGCGAGGAGCTGTGGGTACACGTGGGTACCAAAAGAGACACTTCAGCAAAAAAAGCTGGATTTCTATTCTGGGAGGTTGGTGGCTTTTTTGTGTCTCCTCCGTTCTGAGATAGTGCTCAGATGTGTTTGTTCACAATCTTCTGGACTCGCGTGGAAAGCAGAGCGAGGAACAGGAAGAAATTATGGGGCTGCCAAGGCTTGGAGCCATAAAAGAAGCCTAAACAAGACAGGAGTGACTTATTTTTAACATTTCCTGAAGTTCCACCTCACATGGGAGGTAAGGTGACTCCACATTGCCTGTGGAAGGTAATTATATCTTCTAATAGATCAACTCATATAATTGAGGTCAAAATCAACCAAACAAACATGCTTACAGGCAGAAACACTCCCTTTTAGTTTGGCAAGGGAGTGTAGGAGGAATACATTAGCAAAGTAATAACCTCTCTACAGGGGTAAGTGGATGAAAAATTCTTGCAAGTGTTATACAGAACCTTTGGTCTCTTCTGGCCTTAAAAGCTGTTGAGAAAGTAGGAAAAAAAATCCACTTTCCAGCACAGAATAGTCTGTATTTCTTGCTGATGTGAAGGATGGGTTTTTTGGGAAGGGTGAGAACAACAGAGTTGTAGCATGACCTGCACAGCACATGTGCTTTCAGCTGGTCTTGCTGTAAAAAAGATCCCTCTTTCTTTCCCCTTGACCCCACTGGGGCTGCCCCCAGTCCTGACCAGTGCCTGTAAAATCACACAGTTATCTCCCTTCTCCACACCCAGTTTTGTTTGTTTTGCCTTTTTTTTTTCCCCAGGATTGTTGGGGAGTTTCCTTTAATGGAAGAAAGTGGGTGTCTCTGAAGTTGTTTTACTTGTATGGTGTGACTCACATGAAGCTTCTAACTCTGTTCTTGTCTTTGCTGTCCTTTCTGCCAGTCCTCAGTCGCCTGTTTAAAGTGCAATAGTACAAGAAAGACCCTGCATGGGCCTGTAAAATACAAAGAACACAGCCTGTGAAAATTGTTTCATGGAGAAAGAGGAAAGGGATGAAGTGATTTCTACAGGCTCTTGCTTTCAGCAAAAGAACTACAGTTGTTCAAGCCTTATTTAGTCTTATTGCTTCAATACACACCTGGTGAAGGAGGGGATGTCTATGCTCTGGTGTGGTTTTGCCATGTGATTTTTGTCCTATGAATTGCTAGCCATCTGATGGCACATGGCATTATCCTTGTGATTCCCGAGACGTTCTTGGTAGGAAAATATTGAAAGACCCAGGATATGCACAGCAGAGTCATGGCCAAATGTATCCTGACTGGCTTTGGAAGCTGATTTCAGACTGTCCATGTCTGCATTGCAGAAACACGTGTCACAATAAATACCTCTTCAATTTTTTGCTTTTCCTCACTACAGGTTCTTGGATTCTGTATGGATGCCACGGCCAGTGTGCCTGATCAGGCTGGATTGGTGAGCTGAGGTCGATTGTGGGAGGTTCCACCAGGCAAAGTCTTGCACTTGAGTCACACCTGGAGCTCCAGGCTGGGACAGAGGGGCTGGAAAGATGGGAAAGGCCCTGGGGGTGCTGGTGACAGAGGCTGGACATGAGCCCGGGTGTGCCCAGGGGGGCAGGAGGCCAATGGAACCTGGATCAGGAATGGTGTGGGCACAGCCCCAGGGCAGGGATTGTCCCCCTGTGCTGGCACTGCTGAGGCACCTCCAGGGCTGTGTCCAGGTCTGGAACCTCATGGAAGAGAGACATGGAGGGGCTGGAGCGGGTGCAGGGAAGGGAACGGAGCTGGGGAAGGGGCTGAAGCAGCAGGAGGGGCTGAGGGAGCTGGGGGGGCTCAGCCTGGAGCAAAGGAGGCTCAGGGGAGACCTTCTGGCTCTGCAACCCCCTGACAGGAGGGGGAGCCGGGGGAGGTCGGGCTCTGGTCCCAGGGAACAAGGGACAGGAGGAGAGTTAGTGACCTCAAGTTGTGCCAGGAGAGGTTTAGATTGGATATTAGGAAAAATTGCTTCACCTAAAGGGTTGTCAAGCACTGGCACAGCTGCCCAGGACAGTGCTGGAGTCCCCATCCCTGGAGGGATCTATAAGAGGTGTAGATGTGGTACCTGGGGACACGACTTAGTTGTTTACCTGACAGTGCTGGGTTAATGGTTGGGCTTGATGACCTTAAAGGTCTTTTTCCAAGCTAAATCATTCTGTGCTCAGAGTTCAGTGTCAGCAGGTCATTTGTGTGGTCAAAGGTGAGATTTCAGCACCCTCTGGGGGTGATTTGGCCCATGTGATGGATAATCTTTCCATGTGCTGTGTCCTTTCCTTTGCCTATGAAAGGTGGCCGTACTTCTAACACACCCCTCTCTGGTGGGTACCTAAAGCTGGGTATGATGAAAACAGGTCTAAATCTGGTTTTAAATCCACACTGTGTGAGTAGAGTGATCTCCCTTCCTTCCACTCCATCCTGCCTTGTTGAATTCTGCAGGGGTTGGCGCAGGGGCCAACATGAACAGAACAAGTTGCAGACTCACCACCCAAATTATTCTTATTATAGGGAGGAAAAAGATATTAAGAGGGAGGAGGCAGGAGGATGCAAAACCCACATGATTTTAGTTAATGTAACCAACTATTTCAGAATATAATTGAACCATTAAATGGACCTGGGTGTTAATTGAGAGAGGGATATTATTTGGTAATATAATTATCTACTGCCATTCCTCTTTTTGCTGTCATGCATTCAAGCCTGGCTCAATTATCTATTGTTCCACATAGTCTATTACTAAGGTCAGGCTCTGCAACACAGTGCAAATTTCTGTCAGCTTTCCTTTGTCTTACTGTGGTTCTGCAGCAAAGCTCATGAGAAAGTCAGTAATTCTGTCTGCTGAGCTGTGGGTAAATGATCTTCAACAAAAAGAGGGCAAAACCACACTGAATAATAAGAATAAACCAAAATACTGCCTATTTTCTGGTCAAGTGAACACTATTGCTATTTGTGCACTGAATGAGACAGGACCCATGGAAACAAGAAGTGGTGTCAGTGTGTAATTAATTGCTCTTCCATAATTTATGTGCTCAAGCAGGTGGGAAGGTGAAGTTTTCCTGTACCTTCTGAATACACACTTTTCTTACTTTCTCTTCTTTTTTTTCCCTGCCACATCCAGTAAAATGCTCTGCCTGAAGCTGACCCCCAGCACGGAAAATGTTCAGCCCAAGCAGTTATTCTGATGGGAGTCAAAACAAGCTGAAAATGTTGCTGTAATGGGAACTAAAGGCACTTTTAGCAATAGGTGATGCAGCTGGGCACTTAAATTAGGTTAATTTGGCCACATTTAAATCCACTGTGAAGATGAACAGGTGTTCCTACGTCCTTCCTAAGAGGAAACTAGATTAGGGCTTGGGACAGGCAGCCCCAATATTTGCTTGTCCCCAGAAAATGGAATGACACAAGCAACAATGGCACATTTTCTCCCACTTTTAGCCTGAAGAAATGTGTAACAGCAGAGGGTAGAAAAATCAGGCTGTAAACAGAGCTGCAGAATGTTTTGGCCTGTGTGTTTTCTGGGACTACAAGCCGGGAAATGCCAGGGTGAAGCTTCCAGCTCTCCTGGCACCCTGAGCTGCCTGTCAACTTGCTGGCCTGGAGCAGCCTCTGAGCAGAGGGAAAACAGCCCAAGGAGGAGCTGCTGCAGGTGAACAGAAATGCTGGAGGCTGACAGTGGAGAATCCACGAGGATTCTGCTCAGAGGGTGATGCGGGTTGGGCTCAGTCTTCCTGATCCACCAGAATGTCACCTGAGTTACACTTTAACTTAATAATCAAAGCCCAAATGCTAATGATGAACATTCATTCCAATATCTCCACAGACCTTAAAACTCAACTATTTCAAAATACGAATAAATCACCAGGTTAAGTTGGAAATTCCAAGTTCCATGTCTGTTCTGTGCTCTGAGGCAAACTGATCCCAAACTTTCCTTCATGATTCCTTTGACAGGGAAGAGCTGAGCATGGATTATTGTAAACCAGGTCTTCTGGAAATGTGATGAGCTCTCTTACAGAGGGGAAAGGCTCTGTGGTGTAGCTGACTTTCCTAACAACACTTCCAGGAGTGTTTTACCGTTCAGTTTATTCAGAGCAGGATTAACATTCTAAAAACTGTTGTTCTAAACAATAATGAGCTCAATCCAGACAATGTACAAAAGGCAGAAATCAAATCTTCAAAGATATCACCCCCAGAGTACTTGAAGTAACAGTCCCACTGCATTTATTCTCAAGGTGCCTGCTGAAAACAAAGCCAGCAGATTAATAGGTAAGTTTGCCATTAGCTTTGCATTTTGTTCTATTTACTTGTGTATTAGTAGTTTTTGTCAGATATGAATTATTTTGAAGTAAGAAAAGGATTTTTTTGATGTGAATGGTGTGATTGATGTGTAAATACTGTCAATATGCAGGAAATGCAGGAAGAAGGATGAAGGGAACAACTCCAGGTGATGGGAGATTGAATTAGAATACAATCAGAAGATGTGAGCTCTCTCTTCTCCTGCAGGAGTGGGAGATGGAAATAATAAAAGTATTGTTACCTGTGCTGAATTAATTTAATATTTCCAATTAAGGAGAATGGCGAGATGCTAGAAAATTCCATATATTTCCTTGCCATTTTCCTATCAAAATAACTCCATTTAGTATGATAAAACCACTGCAAATTTATTTGCCTTTCTGGTTTCCTTTGCTCCTTTGGGCTTCCCTGAGCTCCTTCTTCCTCCATCATTTTGAGACTTTAAACAGTATTTAATCAATGTGTGATAACACCCAGGGCTTCATTAGTGTCACTTGGCTCTCCCAATGGTTGTTCTTTTATAATGAAGCAGCTCAAATTAAATCACCTTTTCAGAGTGTGGAAGGGATCTGAGCTGCTCCTGTGCTTCCAGGCTTCCCATGGTGAGTGTGGTCTCCTGGCTGCATCCTGGTGGGATATTTACACTGCCTTTGATCACTTTTGGGGTTCTCCACAGGTTAAAGGACACGTAGGTGGCAGAAAATGAAAAGGAAAGTATTCTAGTCTAAAACTGGGAAGATGCAGAGCAATTTGCTTTTCTTAGGAAAAGGGAATCTTCCCTGTTTAACAAAGAAAAAGGGGGGAAAAGAAGCTGCATCTTCTTCAGGGAAGCTTCATCTCAGAGCATGATGTGGCTTTTTGCCAACAGGTTGGTTTAGGTCAGTTATTCCTGAATATAGAGGGTCTGTAGCTCTTGTTCTCCCTTTTAAATTCACCCTGCTCACATGGAATTTAGCACAGGGAATAGTCAAGGTCACAGAGCAAAGAGTATCACAGGGTTCCTTCAGGGACTCTTTAGCTGCCCCTCAGGAAAGTAAGGGAAGAGGCAAAGCAAGACCTTTTTTTCCTGTTTAGCAGCTGCATGATCACAGAAATCTGTGGTAGTGAAAGAGGAAGTGAAGGTGAGTCAAACAACAATTTGCTTTCCTGCAGGTCCTTCTGGTACCTGGGTGGAAGATTGTCCTAAGGATGTGGACGAATAAGGGAAGAAAGAATGGAAGGCCTTGGGAAGAAAGTGAGGGGCAGATGATCAAAAGTTGGATGATCTTGGAGGTCTTTTCCAACCTTAATGACTGTGTGATTCAGACTGAAAAATTCCCTGCTGATAAGGAGGCAGTATTTTGATACACTCAACTTCTGATAAAGCAGTATTTGGAACTTTTATAGGTGTGTGAATGTTCCTGGTCAGGAAAGGTTGCTCTGCTGACTTGATGCTTCCACCACCAATGAGGAGTTACCATTGATGGTTCCTATTTCACAGAATTCCAGAATGGTTTGGGTTGGAAGGGACCTTAAAGATCATCCAGTCCCACTCCATGCCACAGGCAGGGACACCTTCCACCAGCCCAGGTTGCTCCAAGCCCCGTCCAACCTGGCCTTGGACACTTCCAGGGATGCAGGGGCAGCCACAGCTTCTCTGGGCAACCTGGGCCAGGGCCTCCCCACCCTCACAGCCAAGAATTTCTTCCCAATATCCCATCTAAACCTACTCTCTGTCAGCTGGAGCCATTCCCCCTTGTCCTGTCACTCCATACCTTTGTGAAAAGTCCCTCTCCATCTTTCTTGTGGCTCCCTTTAGGTATTGAAAGTCTGCTACAAGGTCTCAGAGTTCCTCTCCTTTCTCCCTCTCACCCTGTTCTGTCTTTCTGCTGCAGACAGGAAGGTCACAGCCAAGTGCCAGGCAACCCAGAAAAATCTGCATTTTGTCCTGGTGCTCCCAAATATCAAGTGAGAAGGGAAAAAGAAACCTTAACACTTAAGGGCAAGTTTCTAAATTCCCTCTGTGTACCCGTCACTGAAGTGCACATCAAAACCAAGGTTACTATTTCTTTAATGAGGTTTTGTTTTTGTGTTATTTTGACAGTTCATCACCATCTTGGTGGATTATGTAGGAATTTGGATGTTTGTTTTACTCGTTTCTGAGGATGGAAATTTAATTGCAAGAGTTTTGTTCTTGAGAAGTTGCTGTGTCGATGTGACTTCCCAGTGTTTCATCTGACAATTTTCAAAATATATTTTTGTTTAACTACCAAAAGAAGCGCTTTTGTTAAGAATAATGAGAGCAAAGCTTTTCTGTGCAATGAAAACCCCTGCCAGTAGCACAACGAACAGGCTCTGGTGTGCCATGGTTTACTGTGAAGTTGTTTATTTTTATAAACAATTTTTATATACTGAATAATTAAGGTTGGAGAAGACCTCCAAGATCATTGAGTCCAACCTTTAGACGGGACAATTTTGAGGTATTTCCTTTGACCATCAAGTGAAAGGAGCTGAAGATGTGATGTGAAGGTATCTTGGCCTGCTCTAGATGGATTTCATGGATGGATCTACTGGATTGTCTTGAGAGATGGTGCAGAAAGAAGAAATTCTTTGAGGCTTAGGGGGCTTCAACTCCACATCATGAAAAAGTCATCTCTGCCCTTAAAAAGACACTCCCAGCCCTTGCAGAGCAGCCAGAAATGTGCACTGCTGCACCCAACACACCCATGTGGGTTGTTTATCACCCAGCCAGGGCTCTGGGCAGCTTAGATCCCGTTGCAGAAGTCATTTTGATGCTGCTCAGATGTCTGAGATCATGACTGATGCCTGCAGAAGGTAAGAAAATTTGCTTGATATTCCATGACACAAAGAAACAGCTTTTGATCACCTGGAGGAAAATGAGGAGGGAGAAAGGAGGGAGCAAGGAGGGAATGTGAATAATTAAAGCCAGTTGACTAATGCCTTCCTGTGGTTTCGAGCTGCTAAGTCTGATATAGCTGTTTAATTTCAGAGGCAACTGAATTAAGTTTCCTATTTGTAGACCAGAGCTTGGAATCAACAAGACAACAGCTTGCAAGAGCAAAATGACTGATTTTTCTCCCAGGTCAGCACTTAGCACTCTCAGAGTTAAACATTTACTGGAGATTATTCTTATAAATCATGTAGAGCCTCAGTTCTCTAGTAATCCTGAAACAGAAGAAATGGAAACCCTTTCATTGCACTGAACAATTCAGACTTAGGACCCTCAGGGGAGGAAAGAAGGTTTTCTTCCTGCAAGAAGCCAGAATCTGCACCAGAGAGGCTTTGGACTGATTTTGTAACCACACTCAGTCTTTGGACATGGTTTACTTCCTCTCCAGGAATGGGACAAGGGATGACAAAGAAGGGAGTTCAGACCCTGGGGCTTCACTCCTGCTCTGTACTATTCCTTTCTGCTCTTCTCTGGTGCCATGACTTGGAATATAGAAATTATATGTAGGAAGTGAAAGGAGACAACTGAGTGAAGGTAAAAGGAAAAAAAATAAACCCCTGGGAATAGATGTCAGTCTTGTTTTCAGCCCAGCAAGGACATGGAGCTGCTGGAGAGAGTCCAGAGGAGGCCCCAAGAGGATCCCAGGGCTGGAGCAGCTCTGCTGGGAGGAAAGGATGGGAGAGTTGGGATTGTTGAGCCTGGAGAAGGGAAGCTTTGGGGTGACCTGATTGTGGCCTTGAAGGGAGATGGAGAGAAACTATTTGCAAGGGCCGGGAGTGCCAGGACAGGGGGGAATGGCTTCAAACTGACAGAGAGTAGGGTTAGGTGGGATATTAGAAAAAATTCTTCCCTGTGAGGGTGGGGAAGGGCTGGCCCAGGTTTCCCAGAGAAGCTGTGGCTGCCCCTGGATCCCTGGAAGTGCCCAAGGCCAGGTTGGATAAACTTGGAGCAACCTGATCTAGTGGAAGTTGTTCCTGCCCATGGCAGCAGGTTAGAACAGGATGATCTTTAAGGTCCTTCCCAAACCATTCTGTGATTCTTCCCTCTGCACCTCTCCCAGGCTGTAACATGTCATTCAAAATGGGGAAACATCTACCCACAAGAACTGCTTTGAGGTGCTCCAACAGCTGGTTGATTTTGCAAATATCCCTGTTCCAACAGCTCCCCTTTTGACAGCAGAGCAATAACTTGGCCAGAAGACCATTTCCCTGGGCTGGTGAGGCAAACACATTTGTCTCCAGTCACTCAATGGACAATCCTGTTTGCCTTTTTCAGCTTGAAAAATTGATTATATTCTCCTGGCTTCAGTTCTTGAGTTTGTTCATGCTCCCTGAAGGACCTGTGAGACTCTGAGTGAGCTCCATGGTCTGGCACTGATGTGACCAATGCAAAGAACGAGCCAACCACCCTCTCCTGGATTTAAGAATCTTCTTGATCCTCTTAAACTTGGGGAATCCAGAAGAGGGTGCTTCTCTTGCAATAATAAATATTGTGAGGATGTAGAGGATGGTCTTCTGTCTTTTATTGATCAGTGGAGGGAGGAGGAGGCCTTTTAGGCTCAAGGTTGCCCCAGTATTAGGGCCATTTCCTAATGGAGAGGTTTCTCTTCCCTTGAATAAGAACAGCCCTTCCCAAAGAGCTGATTAGCCCAGAAATCAGCACCTTTTTCTTTGGTCCAGCCCTTTGGGGTTTTTTTTGCCTCATTGAACAAACCTTCCTTCAGGCTTGGGCACTAAAGGAAAGACTTTGCTGCAACAAATGTTCTGCCCACTTACCCACCTCTCACATGGACATCAGGCCGAGCTCATGTGCCCAGAAATCAGCCATTTCACCTTTCATTCACTAAATGTGCCTCTTGCTTTAGCATGAAGTGGCTGGTGACAAACATGAACTCCGTGCTGAAATCCCAGTGTAACGTGGCTGCAAAATACACTTTTCTTCTGTGTCAAAAGGGGAAGATGATTTAGGGCATCAGTGTTGCCCCCCAGTCCTGTGTCTCCTCCCTCTCCCCTGGGAACTCTGCATCAGGCTGTGATGCAACCTGTGTTATTCCAGTTGAATCCCTGGCCGTGTGAGTGAAGACAGCAATGTCCCGATTCAATGTGTGTCACCCAAAGGATGTCACATTGCATTCCCCTCCCCGAAACACTTGGAGTTACAAAGAAGTTCTGATGTGTTTTCACATGAAAGAAGCCAACCCTAATGACTGCTGAAGGATTCAGCCAGCAGGCTGCAAAACCCTTAAAGGATTTTTTTTGTTTTGTTTTTAAAGGGCTCTTCAGAACAAGACTCCTGGGAAAACGACACACCCGGGTCTTCCTTGGCTCACGGTGTGGAGTCAGAGCAGCTGCTGCATTTCCTTCTGCATTATTTAGGTGAGCTCTCAGCACAAACCTTTCCTCAGGAGTCTCTTCCTTTATGTGCAGGGAAAAGTTGGGTAGTAATTGGAACAGAAATCTTATTTCGCTGTGACACAAACCCCATCCTGCAATATGCGGCGCGTTGCATTCGAAAAACATCCAAGTAACCAAAAAGGCTTTAAACAGAAGTATTTTTCAGAGGTTTTTAAAACCTGTTCTCACGTTACATTCCATTTTCAGTAGCACTAGAAGATGACACATTGTGAAGATCCCGTGGGCTGAGTGCACTACACACAACAGGCTCTTTGTTCCACCACTGCATTCCTGTTTCCTACAGGAGCTGGGATTTCCCTCACAGGGCTTCCCTTGCACTCTGACTGGTCTACAGCCAGCCACTGTAGAGGCCAGTGGATTTATGCACTGGTTTGGACTGGGAGAGAGCTAATTTTCCTCATAGCATCTTGTGTGGTGCTGTGTTTGGGATTTGGGACTAACACAGTGTTGAAAACACTTGGGATATATAAAATATCCCTGAAAAAAGGGATATTTTAGCTGTTCCTGAGTAGCAACAAGGTCTGTATTTTGAATAATTCCAAGGCCTTTAGAATCAAACTTCATGTTTCAAGGTTTTGGAGGTAACTTACTAAAAGATGTTATTTCCCCTCAACAATACACTAGATATAACTACTTGATTTTTTGACTATTATTATTTATTTTTTATTTTCCCACATGCAGATTCTTTTTCTGTCGCAAAAAAAAGGTGCCTGGACAATCTGAATCTCCTACTTAGGAAGCTGTAAACTGTAGGGGTTTTGTTTGTTCGTTTGTTTGTTTGTTCACACTTTTCAAAATTTTCTGGGTTTGATTTGGAAGGATAAGACGATTTTTGGAAGCTTTTTTAGCTGTAAGGGTGACAGAGATTAAAGCAAACCTCAGATTCACCAGCTTGGATGTCACTCTCAGTAGAAAGTGGAGGGAGAGGATCTTCTCCAGAGCTTCCTAATCCAAAATGGACACTTAAACTAACTTATAAAGAAGCTTGGAAGAGAAGCTTTCTGAGACAGCACTGGAAGACAGGTGGTGTCACTGCTTATTTTAATTTTGCATAAAAGGCCCCCTGGACTATGTTGGGCAAAGCAAAACAGTTTATAAATGTCAAAAACTGGCTAAAATTAAACTTCTTAGTAAGAAACACGGCTGGATTTCCCAACCAGTCGGTGTTTGATGGTGCTACAGTAAAGTTTTCTCTTTTGTCCATATTTTATGGAGGCAGGGAAATGGGAAGAATCGATTCTTGTAGAGGAATGAGGGGTCTAAGGGGCTACAGATTCAATTCTCACTTGCTGGCTCTTGTAGGAAGCTGGGTAAGAGTTTGCTCCTTTCCTGCAGCAATTCCCAGTGACTGATCTCCAGCCTGAGCTCCCACGTCCCCATTGCAGCAGTTGTATGTGAATATGGGAATATTTCAGACCAAAATATGGCCTGGAAAACCGTAAGGACGGCAAGTGGAAGGAAGATGGAATAAATGCCCGAGCATATTTTAGCTCCAAAATGCAGATTAATAAAAGTTCCTTCTTGATGACACAATCCAAATGACATTTAATGAGAGGTGGGGTGTTTTCAAGTGGAAGGTTTGGAAAGTATCTCAGTGACAGTTATGAAAACAAGACACCAAAACCCCCCCTGCAAATTACTGCTCTGCATCTGAGTATCAGATGACACTAAAAATAAACGAAGATAAACTACCTCCCAAAGGAATAATTGAATTTCGGGAGGTGAACAAAGGAAGAAAGAAGCCTAATGGTTATAGGACGTAGTTTGGGGTTTTATTACTTGATTTTACGTTGTTTGTTTGTTTTTTTAACCAGCAGGGAAGGAGCTGAAAAGTGTCACAAAAATGACACACCACGAAACCCCCTCACGAAACGTGATGGCTGCATTTTGTCTCTAAGGACTGAATCATTCTTAGTGTTTCAGTAATAACCAGCAGATAAAGACTTCCAGGGACCTGAGGTCTTCTTAATATCTCTTGTCAGGGAAATTTGGGGAAATTTGCCAGGCTTTTTCTGGCTATTCCTTCAGGGGGAGCAGATTTCAGGCGTTTGGGTTTTGTTTCTAGCTCTGTGTTATCCAGCTGGGGAAAAAAATTCGTGTATGGCTGCCCATGTATATCTATACTTGCATCTATTTGTTTGTGTGCATTTTTCCCGGCAAAAACATGCTGTTAACTCAGCATTTTGGAACACTGAAATAAAATAAACGTCGTGTATTAATATTACCACTAATGACAGGAGCATATGCTGTATTTTATGTCCATTTTATCAGGATCAGCAGGTTCTTTGGGGTATTTGGAGCTGTATTTTGGTGTTCAGATTTATCTGCATTTCATGGCCACCAATTCCATTGCTGGGGCTGCTCTGCCAAATACAATGTGCAGTTTAATTTGGATTTCTTCTTGTCTATGCCTTGGTGCTGGACTGATATCTCTGCTGGTGTGAGCGATAGATTTCCCCCAGCTGCCAAACAAACAGTTCTATCTAGAGGAAATAAAACCTCTGCTTTCCCCCCCAAGAAATATTTCTTGCTGTGAGCTGGCACCGACAGACAACCCTGGGATATTAAAACACCGTGTTCTAGCGCTGTAAAATAAGGGAGATTAGGTTGTTTGCATCCACGTTGAGAGGGAAAGAGGGAAATTCTGGATATTCCCAACATCTAGTTGTCAGTGAGTGCCAGCTGACATCGAGCTGTATTGTCTGCACCCTGAGCCTTAGTGATGCTCCTGAGTTGCCTTCAGAATCCTTGTTCCCTGCAAAGGAATTTGCAGCACGCTAAAAATCCCTTCCAGTACCTAAGCAGGTCTTTGGGAATTCAATGGAAGAATCACTCCAGGGCATTTTTCAGGCAGTTACTGAAGCAGCTCCTCTGAGTTTGCTGCTCCCTGAGTAGTTAAAGGCACTTTGGCACATCCCTGAGGGCCTTTTCTGGCACAAATACTGAGTCCTGCACCTCTGACCCGAGAGGATCTGCCAGGCCTGGGAGGTGCCTTGGACACTCTGCCTGTGCCAGGAAGATGCTCCGGAGCTGTGATTCCTTTTCCTTTACCCTTCTGCCTCAGAGCTCTGCTGCATATAAGCATAGAGACATTCCTGATTGGAATATTTCATAGAACCACAGATTGGTTTGGCTTGGAAGAGACCTTAAAGCTCATTCAGTTCCAACCCCTGCCATGGGCAGGAACACCTTTCACTAGACCAGGTTGCTCTGAGCCCTGTCCAACCTTAAAAGCTTCCAGGGATGTGGCAGCCACAGCTTCTCTGTGAATTTGAACTGAGAGAAGGCAGGGTTAGATGGGATATTGGGAAGAAATTCCTGGCTGTGAGGGTGGGGAGGCCCTGGCCCAGGTTGCCCAGAGAAGCTGTGGCTGCCCCTGGATCCCTGGAAGTGTCCAAGGCCAGGCCTGGGAGGTGCCTTGGGCTCAGCTGGTCTAGTGGAGATCAACCAAGGGAAGAGTTGGTGTGGGTGCACTAATCATGAAAAGTAAAATCAAGCTTCTGAACTGTTTTGTGTTTACTGGTGTGTTCCAGAGGTCAAATGGCCTCCAGGCTGTCTGCAGTTCAGTGGAGGGGTGAACATCCCTGAACTCCAAACAGCACGTGGACTGCAGCACCTGCCGAACCAGATTTTGCACGAGAAAACCAGTTTTACTTGTCAACCTGAAGGAAATAATTTGCTACTGGGTGATACACATGGAGAAGGCACCATTTTAATGGGCATAATTCAATTCCACCAGCTCCCCACTCCTACTCCATCTTCCCAAACGAGATGAAGGTAAAACAGCAGCACATTCCTTACTTGTGAGTGGAATAACAGGATTAAGATCAGGTGATTAATACTCTCTTGGTTTCCTGTGCAGGGTGTGTGTAGGAGACAAGGTTTCCTCACAGGCTGACTGGAATATTTACCCTATTTCAGGAGCCAGCAACGAGCACTGGAGGTGGCCTGAGGTATTTCTGTTAACAGCCTTGGTTACATTTACACCGTGATGTGTCCCAGAAGAAAACTCTGCCCAAGGCACAGAACCCAGGAAATCTGTTCCCCACATTTCCATAAAGATCTTTGAGGATCTCTAGCGAGTCCCATCAGCAGATATTTTTGTTTCTGGCACACGTCCCTCGAAACCAGGGGCTTTGGAATGTTGCAGCCCCCTTCAACCACACGTTTTGCTGCAGTGCACCGCAGCTCATTCCAGACTTTTTGTAAATAAAAGTCTACTTTTTGTAAATAAAAGTCTATGTTTGCACCTCGGGGAGCAACAGTCTCACCCTGCAGCCCTTTGGAAAGGCAAAGCTAACGTTTCTGAGGAGCTGAAATGATATGGCAGTGCCTTTAAATACCAAGAAAATGAAATAAATTGAATTCTCATTGCTGAATATTCTTGGTAAATTGGCTATTTTCTTTTTGCCCTGAAACAGCTAAAGAAGTATTATTAAACCTAAGCAAATACAAATGCTAAGGAATACGAGGAGCTTTTCAGATCCAGAATTAAAGCTGGAAATAATTCTGTTCTTAATCCACTCTGGGATGCCCTGTGGCAACATTGGTTGTCATTTCAGAAGTCTAATAGTCTGTTTACATCCTCCTTGGACAGCAGGACAAACTGGCCAGGGCACACTTTCCCTGGAACATGGATTTGAACTTCTCCTTGCACTCCTAGCTGACTTTTAGAAGAGCATTTGCAGAGGTTCTCATTTATTATCTGGTTATTGCTAAACATTTCCTTGCTGTGTAAATGATAAATGGAAATGCAAGTTCAGGTTGCTGATGGAATACACAATATTATGTGTTATATTGATTATTTTACTCTTGCACAATTAAGTAAAGCTTGAGGTATTCCCAGAAGGTGTTTGTTAACTTGAGGTGTTATTCCACTGCAGGCTCTCTAGTCCTTTGTTTTTGTACTTATGTCTTTTTTTTTGGGCTTTGATCACTGAAATCCTTGGCTTGGGAAAGTTTCACATGTAGCAATACCTAGAAAATGTGCACAAAATACTTTGATATAGAGTTAGATTGATTTTCAGATACGTGGAGGGCATTTGATCACTGAACTCCCCTTCAAATATCTGTGAACATTCTTATTGAAAATGTGTATACAATATCCCTTATGTGGTAAAGTTCTTTAAACACAGATGAGTATTTTAACCCCTTTTTTATATTCTTATACCTGTGGAGATGGACTAACTGGGAGAGACTGGGAGGCACTGGCAATGAGATGAGTGAAGTCTGGCAGAACAAAACAGGTATCAGGTTCAGACTCCCTGTGAGATCTTGTGATGTTTTGGGTTTTTTTTCAGCATTGATAGCACAGCTGAAAATAAAATGTATGGCCTGGGACTGCTGCAGTGATTCATTGATTGACCTCTCCAAAGCTGGATGGCAGCTGTTCTATAAAGTGTTGGTCGATGGCTGGGAGGGCTTTAGACAGTCACTCCATCCCTGGTAACAGTGCCCAGACTTTCAGTTTATGCTCCTAATTGGTGAAAATAGTTTGTGATCAGCTGGAGAATTGGTTAATGGAAGAAGCAGTTTAGAAACTTCAGATTAAACTCTTGAAGCAGATAAGAATTTCTCCCGGGTTTGCTTTCTGCTCACTGCAGTCCTGCTTAGGATGGTCAGGGGGATCATTTTCCTGGATCTGTAACTGCAGTGTAAAATAGGCAGAAAGGATGGAATGGCTGCAAAAATCACAGAATAGTTTGGGTTGGAAGGGACCTTAAAAATCATCCAGTTCCAACCCCCTGCCATGGGCAGGGACACCTTCCACTAGAACAGGTTGCTCCAAGCCCCGTCCAACCTGGCTTTGGACACTTCCAGGGATGCAGGGGGAGCCACAGCTTCTCTGGGCAACCTGGGCCAGAGCCTCCCACCCTCACAGGGAAGAATTTCTTCCTAATATCTCATCTAACCCTTCTCTCTGTCAGTTTGAAGCCATTCCCCTTGTCCTGGCCCTCCAGGCCCTTGGAAATAGTCTCTCCCCCTGTCTCTTGTGGGCTCCCTTCAGAAGCTGAAGTGAGGTAATAATCAATAAACAATATAAGAAATAAAACTTCAATCCTTTACTGCTGAATTACCCCTCGCTCTGAGTTGTGTAAGTGGTTTTGGCTTCTCTGATCTTGTGCCCCAGGGCAGGGACTGTCTTTTCAATTCCTGTGGAGTGCACAGAACATCACACTTCTCCTCAGACAGCTTTACAAACAAGTGATGTTGCTGCTTGGGATTCTGTCAAAACTGTGAGAGTGTGAACTGCTCAGAAAGGCGAGTTTACTGAAGACACTGCACTTAAAAATAAATGTGTGTCCCTTGAGTCACACTGGAGGTGCTTTTCCTAAGATTTCTGGTCCAGCTCTGAGGGCATCTCTAACCCTGGTCTGGTGAAGAGTTAAGTCAGGCAGATGATCCCAGGAAATGGACTTGAAGGACCTGGAAGAGGGGCACAGGACCCCCTCCAAGGATCAATGAAGACAGGGATGTGCCTTCCCAGGAGGATCCACAAAACCCTGCAGGCTGAGCTGCCTTTACTGCACTGAAAGGCAAAGGCTGGCTCTGCTTAGTCCAGACTAACCACTCGAGTAATTATCAGCTCCTTAATTGATGACAGGGTAGGACTGAGCCTGAAATGTCATGGAGACTGCTGATTATTCCCCTTAAAATGCCCTGCTGTGAACTGGAGATGATCAGAGCAACATCTGGGAGCATCCTCAGCTTTCCAACTCTCTGCCTGGTCTGTCACTCGATCAGGCAGATTTTTTGTGCCTGGTCTGATCTTCCAGGCTGTTGCTTTTTTACCACGAGCCAGGTCTAAACCAGCTGGTTTAAAGCCAGCAGGGAATGCCAGCAGGAATTATGGCCACAGCAGGGACTGCACTGCAGATGTATCCTGAGGCTCCAGTTCAGCAGCAAAGGGAAATGATCCACCCACACCCGCTGAGTTTATTCCGTGATCAGGACCTCAGAGTCTGTCCTGGAATACTGGAAGCACTAAATGCCTATAATGGTTATTTAGATAAAAGTTGTATTGATGATTCCTTGGCTAATTTCTGATAATCAGAGATCTTAAAGGACCTTCATTTCTCCGGGAAAGAAGTTCTTCCCTCCAGGAGGACTAATTTCACATGGAAGTTTTGAAATTCTATGAACAATTAGAAATAGGGAGAGGGTAAATATGGGTACAGGTAAAAAAGGAGCAAGGGTAAGTATAGCTTTAATAAGATGGTGTGTTTCTTCACAAAGAATCACAAAATGGTTTGAGTTGGAAGGGACCTTAAAGCTCATTCAGTTCCAACCCCCTCCCAGGGGCAAAGACACCTTCCACTATCCCAAGTTGCTCAGAGCCTCATCCATCCTGGCCTTATCCATCTCACTTCCCTCCATCCATTTCTGCAACAACTGATGATTGTTAGTTTATTTTTCTAAGGGCAGAGCCAGTTTTCAAATATTATTCATAGAATTATCAGACAGCTCTGGTCGAAAGTGACCTTGAAAGCTCATCTGGTCCAACCTTCTGTGGGGAGGGGAACCCACTGAGATTGTCTATCACCTTGTCCAACCACATCTGGAAAACCTCCAGCAATGGGGACTCCTCCATATCCCTGAAGATGTTGTTCCAGTGCATGGTTCTTCTCACTGTAAAAAAATGTCTTTCTTAGGTCAAAAATGATGTTGAGATTTTTAAATTCTGTTTCTGTTTTCAACAACCAATGCAACAAAATGTTCAAGAGTCTACTGCAGCAGGAACATGGACATTTGCCTGTTTGGCTGGGAGGGGTATTAGTTCTAAACCTCTGTGTTAGACTGTTTTATTAAGAATGCAGCAATTAGTCTAAATCAGGTAACACAGTTTAAAACAACAACAAAATTATGATGGATGAAATCTCATTAAGCATCTCACAAACAGGTGGATTTATGATCTGCTCCTGAGGGTTTGTTAGAGCTTTGACATGAAAGCTGGAAATACCAAAATCCAACCTGCACTTGGCTATTTTAGCCTAGAGAAAAACACAAGTGCTTTTTCAAAGCAGAACATCAGGGCTACCCAGAGCCATTACAACTGTAATACGAAATTTTATGGTTCTCACTCTATTCATGTTGTTTGTTTGCACAAACATCCTGATGTATTTCAATTTGCTTTATTCTACTTTGTATAATGGATTATTAGGAACGTTCCCCTTTTTTTTCTGTTCGTGGTGGTGCCTTTTCACTGTGTGCTTCAAGTGCTGCTCAAGACTTGCCTTGAACCTGCTTGGTTTATAGGCAGGATGGAAATAGTGCATGGACAGGGTCTATAGGCAAAGATTCCCGTTTGCATCAACCTCTGCTGCGCCCAGGAAACATCCCTGCTCCAAACTATTGCCAGGATTGTGGATGGCACAGTGTTGGAGACTCTGTTTTAGCCTTAGATAGGAAATTTTGGCCTTTCAGAGGTTTATGAGATGTAGCTCTACTGGAAGGAACTATTTAAATGAGGATGTGCTTTGATTATTTTTTAATTTGTTTATACATAATTTTATTTCCTGTCTGTTAATTCATTCCCAGATTATAGCTCTGACCTTGTAATATATATAAATCATATATTTTTTATATATATATATATAAAGTAGAATGGATTTGGACCTATTGTTGCACTGCCTTCAGCACCAGTGACTGCCACTGCTGGCACCAGGAACCTGCTCCAGAGCTCCAAACCCAAACTCCCTGTGGGAAGAGTAGAAACACTCTTGATAGACCTGTAGTTCTTTATTTTTAGGCCTTGCAACAGCCACTGATGAACCTTTGATTTAAGAAGCACCTTTTATCTGCCGTGTTACTTTTGCTGAAGAGAATGTTTGTTTTTCAGTTTTGTCTGGGGTTTATTTTCAGGCAGTTTTGTTTTTTTTTGGAAAGAACTCTAGGTTTTTTGCTTTCTGCTGACGTCAACAGTGCTGTCACCGGGATATTCTGTTTTCTTTGGAGAACCTGGCATCCCTGTGATGGGAGAATAAAGGATTCTCTTGGCCCTTTCACCTCCAATCTTGTCTGCAGCAGGATAAGGAGCTCTGAGCAAGTGAACAAAGGACAAGACACGGGAGAGCAGAGGCTGAGACATCCATGCCAAGCTCTGAGGGGTGGTGGGAGATGTGACCACCTCCTGTGTGGAAAGAGGGGATGATTCAGTCTGTGTGTTCCAGCCGAGGGCAAAATGCATCATGAGCCAACCGGAATTTCTGCACTTGTCCTCAGAAAATAGTGTGGGCACCAAATGTAACTCTGTGGGCTCCCTTGGAGCAGGAGCCGGTGAGGGAACACAGACAGATGGAAAGCCATGGGAGAGGACTTGTTTTTCCTCAGGAATCTCAGTTGTTGGAGCACTGGTGCCATCCTTCCCAGCCACCCTGTGATGTGAGTAATGCCACTCTGGGAGCAGAGCGAGGCAGGGAGGCGTGATGGGAAGGGAGGCACTTGTTCACCTCGTTTGTCTCCGTGAAGAATCAGGATGGGATTTTTTAGGCTGAGCAAAACATATGTGCCCAGAACTTCCTACGAGCCGAGGGGAGACAAGAGCTCCTTGGTGGTTCTCACATCTCCAGCTGTCGGCTCCCGGAACACGCCGCCTGTGCCGGGCTTGTTGGCACTGCTGGGAAACACTGACAGCCCCTAAATGCTGAAATGGATCTGCCAGAGCAGCTTGGGAGGGAACCTGCAGAGATGTGGACATGGAACAATCCACTGTTCTGTAACACGGGCTTGAGGGATCCGGGATCTGCAGGACCAGGAGGGATATAGTGGAACAGTGGAATGGTTTGGGTCAGAAGGGACCTTAAAGATCATCCTGTTCCAAATCCTACCACAGGCAGGGACACCTTCCACTAGACCAGGTTGCTCCAAGCTCTGTCTAACCTGGCCTTGGACACTTCCAGGGATCCAGGGGCAGCCACAGCTTCTCTGGGAAACGTGGGACAGGACCTCCCCACCCTCACAGGGAAGAACTTTCTCCTAATATCCAATCTGTCCTACTCTCTGTCAGTTTGAAGCCATTTCCCTTTGTCCTGTCACTCCAGGCCCTTGCAAATAGTCTCTTTCCATGTTTCTTGGAGCTCCTTAAGGCCCTAGAAGGCCACAATCAGGTCACAACAAAGCTTCTCTTCTCCAGGCTCAACAATCCCAGCTCTCCCAGCCTTTCCTCCCAGCAGAGCTGCTCCAGCCCTGGGATCCTCTTGGTGCTTCCTCTGGACTCTCTCCAGCAGCTCCATGTCCTTGCTGGGCTGTTCCCCAGGGCTGGAGCAGCTCTGCAGGGGGGTCTCACCTGAGGGGGCAGAGGGGCACAATCCCCCCCTGCCCTGCTGCCCACGCTGGGGGATCAGCCCAGGGCACAGGGGGGTCTGGGCTGGGCCATGTCCAGCCTCTCCCCCACCAGCACCCCCAGGTTCATTCTCCCCAGGGCTGCTCTCCATCTCATATGGGATGATAGGATGAGGTGTGCTGGCAAACCTGTCAGGATGGGAAACTTGCAAGGCCCCGTTTGACTGCTCCCGGCTTTATCCTCTGCATTTGCATTTGCATGAGCACAAAGTCAGAACAGAAGTTGAAAATCTCCCAGACAGCAGTGACTCGAAGTGCTGCCTATACAACTTCCCTGAAATATGCATGAAATGAATTTCAACTAATACATTATGAATTTTGGTAATGCCATGTCTCTACAACCTCAGAGATAGATCAGGGACATGAATATTTAGCAAACATCCGTGGAGGTGGGGGTCGGGCTCTGCCCCCAGGGAACAAGGGACAGGAGGAGAGGAAACGGCCTCCAGCTGTGCCAGGGGAGGCTCAGGTTGGACAGGAGGAGGAATTTGTTGCTGGAAAGGGTGGTCAGGCCTTGGCAGGGGCTGCCCAGGGAGGTTTGGAGTGCCCATCCCTGGAGGTGTCCCAGGAAGGCCTGGATGTGGCACTCAGTGCTCTGGGCCGGGGGACAAGGTGGGGATGGGGCACAGGGTGGGCTCCATGATCTTGGAGCTCTTTTCCAACCTCAGGGATTCTGGGATTCTCTGAAAATCTGTGTGTGTGTGCATGTACCTGCCTCTGTGTGTATGGCTTTGTTTTTAAACACTTAAGATTCAGTCTTGATGCACATTGGAGATAAAAATAATTGTATCAGCTTTTAACTGTTTAGTTCCTGTTTAGTGACCTTCTGTTCCTCATGCATTTAGGTCATGGAAATGAGTGATTTCGTGAGCTATTTATAGGAAAAGCCTTTCAAATAATATTTAAGAGGGATTTTTTCGTGGAATATTTTATTTATATTCTAAAGCTGGAATAAATAATTGCACCCTATACAGAGCAACAATTCCTACCTGTCATGTTTTCACAGTCTTCGTAATATTTATCTCTTTTAAAAATGTGAGTGATAACTTTCCTACATTACCTTCCATCAGAATTAGTTAGAATATATCTTAAAATGACACTTCATTAGGGTGTTGCCAACGTAGCTGCATAGCTTTCTATCATTTCCTGAACTGTACTGCTTATATAATAAAGCTTATAGCAAATAATAATCTTCATGTCACACATTTCTGCTCTTGGGATGGATTTACTGAGGTGAATGTAAAATAATGTGAAGCAATGATTACAGGAAGAAAAAACAAGGAGTTACCCCATCAGTCTTCTCCTTCTGTAGATGCTGCAGTAAAACAATACTGTGATAACTTTGTCATTTTATTCTCAAGATGGTGCTAAAGGACTGTCATCCATTTAAATTTTGGGGGGAAACTACAAAAAAACACCCAGATTTTCATTTGTGTGAATTGGTGTTATGGAAAAAAAAAGGCTTATTTTTATTTTAATACCTGTATATGTGTATGTGTATAATTATGTTATGTACCTGGATATATGTAGGTGTGCTTGGAGTGACACTGGATCTATTGGCTTTGTTAAATAGACTTTCCTGGAAAATGATATTTCCATGGAAATACGGCTTAGTCCATCAGGTGACCGTATTTCAAGATCATTTTAAGACAAAGTTCTTAATATATGAAGAAAGTCTTCTGCTTTAATTCAAATCTGAGATAAAAACGTATCAATAGACTGGATTTTTAGATGGAAACACGGCACAAAGTCATGATATTTGAATAGCTGATGGATTTTACCAGGAATGCTGTGACAATCAGCAGCACTGAGGCCTTGTAGTCCTAAAGGCTTTAGGGAGAACCTACTGAGGGGGCAGAGCCCCTGCCCTTCTCCAGGCTGGTCGAGCCAATCTGAGGAAATCTATGCCTGTTTTTCTCTCTAAAACACTAAACTGGTTTGCTGCTGTTAGGTTTTTTTTTTGGAAGTGGGTATGAAACGCCTGACAAATCCCATCACTTCCCCATCCCTGATGCGCCTCACGTGCCGCGTTGTCGCGCAGGGTTGTGAGGGATGTCGCTCACCTTGGTGTGAGGACGGGGTTGATGCATTATCTGCCTTGTAGGCAGGGAGAGATGACAAATGAAAGCGTTCCTCTGCTGTCTCTGGGAGAACACGTTCCCAGTGATTCTCTCAGATGACTTTTCAAAGGCAAACCCGCCGCCGGCTCACCTTCCTTTGATGTTCTGTCTCCAACAGGCGTTTTAACAAGCAACACTTGCCACTTTTAGATCTGTTGGAGTTTATGAAGACTATTCTCTTTGTTTTTGTGGCACTAGTGGGCAGGAGTAGCTCAGAAATTTTGCCAAAAATGAAAGAAGAGAAGCTGATTTTGTTTCAATATAATTGTAGTGTGGTGAACACGTGCCAGCACAGAGGGCTCAGACAGCCCTCTCCATCCCTGCAGGATTTGCAGGTATCTGTCATGCTGAGGTAGATCAATGAATTCTACTCCTCCCTTCCTTCCTGGTGGTCACTTTTTGCCCATGTTTTATACCACACACAAAGGCAGCACTCCCCCAAATCCAGTGGTTTATAGCACTGGGAACTTTGCTCCAGCACCTGGAGGAGAGGGTGAGGAGTCTGATGAGGAATGGACACGATGGGGATGCCTGGCCATGACTGCCATGCTTTATTCTTTCAGGAACTACTGAACCAAGAAGGAAGTGGATTCTTCAGGGCTCTGGCATTAGAAGTTGTTTGTCAGCAAAGGCTCTTCAATGAAAGCCAGGCCTTGCCTTCCATGGGATGGGGCAGAGCTGGCAGCAGAACCAGGTCACGGGTTCAGCAGCATCTCTGCCCATCAAACCCACTGCCACTGCATTTCATAGAATCCCAGAATATTTAGGGTTGGCAGAGACTTTAAAGATCATTTGGTTCCAACCCCCTGCCATGGGCAGGGACATCTTCTACTAGCCCAGGTTACTCCAAGCCCTGTCCAACCTGGCCTTGGACATTTCCAGGGATCCAGGGGCAGCCACAGCTTCTCTGGGCAACCTGTACCAGGGCCTCACCACCCTCACAGGGAAGAATTTTCTCCTAATATCCAATCTATCCTACTCTTTGTCAGTTTGAAGCCGTTCCCCCTTGTCCTGTCACTCCAGGTCCCTGGAAATAGTCTCTCTCCATCTTTCCTGTAGCTCGTTCAGGCCCTGGAAGGCCACAATCAGGTCACAACAAAGCTTCTCTTCTCCAGGCTGAACAATCCCAGCTCTCCCAGCTTTTCCTCCCAGCAGAGCTGCTCCAGCCCTGGGATCCTCTTGGGGCCTCCTCTGGACTCTCTCCAGCAGCTCCATGTCCTTCCTGTGCTGGGGATCCCAGAGAGGTTCTGTTTTATGTTCCTGGCAGTGCAAGGTTTAAAGCCAAATCAAATTCTCACTCTGAAGTGAGTCCATCATCACCTCCTCCAATCTAATCAAAAGTTGTATAAGATCCTTTTACATTCATATACACACACAAATCTGTGCATATATTTGTAGGTATATATTTAGTTAAGAAAAACTTTGTGCACATGGAAATTACTTCCTTTAAAATATATAAATAAAGCCAGGTCTTTAATTCCCAGTAAATCAAATATTACCTCTAGTTATGTAGGAAGAGAATTGAGGAGGATATTAAATCTGGAAATTACTGAGCTGTTTGCAGAAGTAGTTAGTGAACATGGGCAATAATCTGTTGTTTAAAAAGCAAAATCCCCAAGGATTTGGAGTCCATGTGTTCAGGCATGGTGTGTCTACCTAATAGATTAATATTTCACAGGCCAAGAGCAATCTGCATGACAGACTGTAAATTACAATGGCTCCCAAACCAGGCAGTACAAATGGATTGTGAGCAGTGTGAATCAATAACAGACACTTCTCTAATAGCTCCCCCACTGCTGGGGGGGGACACAAAAGCTGAAACACCACATCTGTTGTTCTCTTGCCACCTTGGGAGTACTTGATCCTCCACATCCCACCCACATCTTTGCTCTGGTCAACTTTTTTTTTACATATTCGATTGTAAATCTTGGCAGGGAAACTTGTGGAAAATTAAGATCCTCCCTATTCGTGCCTAAGCAAATCAGACTTTATATATACAGGTGTACAGCTGGCATTTGTTTGAAAACAATGTCCCTTTGGCTTCAAAGCCAAAGGTCAGGAATGGGAGATCGTGGTTTTGTGGGACACGTGGTTTTGTCCTCACTGGGGGTCAAATAAAACCGGTCTCAGCTACATGATGATGATTAAGGAGTGAATAGTTCTGAAATGCTGGAAGTGTTGATCATGGAAATGCACAGTGTGGCTGAGGATTTCCAGAGGGACACAGTCCACCCCACCAATTCTCTGTCTTCTTGTGTCACACCTCTGGAGCTGCTCCCCTGAAAGTGCTCCTGTTCCTTTGCTACCAGTCTCCTTCCTTTGTTTGTTCTAGGAAAAGGGTTCATCCATCCCTCCTGCGTTTCTGTAGCTCTGTAGTGAAGTTTCTGTGCTCTTCTCTTTCTGCCTCTTGGGTCCCTTGCTGTTTCTCCTTGGATCTGAGCCATTTCTGAGCTCCTTTAATTTTCTTGCATTCATACCTGATGATCCTACATTCTTCTCCTATCCTTCAGGATGGATTTTTCATCTATTTCAGATAAGTTATTGTTAAACAAAGAGCATTCCTCCCAAAAATCAGACCAAACCAAACCAGGACACCCTGAACGACACAAAACCCACCAAAAACCCCAAAGGCCTCCTCTGGTTACCTCCATCCCTGGTGTCATTGCTCTCTCAGCCCCACTCCCATCAGCCTGATTCCTCTATTCCAATAATCATGGAATCACAGAAAGGGGTGGGTTGGAAGCAGCCTTAAAGACCATCCAGTTCCCACCCCCTGCCATGGGCAGGGACACCTTCCACTAGCCCAGGTTGCTGCAACCCCCATCCAACCTGGCCTGGGACACTTCCAGGGATGTGGCAGCCACAACTTCCCTCTACTTTTGACCCCTGTCCATTGTCCCTCATCCCTCAGCTTGAAGGTTTTGAACAGGGAGTGATTTGAGGGCTGGTCTTCTTGTACCTGCACTTTCAAAGAGGTGTGGATTTGATGAGGTCACACAGGTGAAAACAGGATATTAAGATTCTCACCATTCTCTTCCTTCCTCCCAAAGTTTCCCTGTTTCTATTACACTGTAATTAATTCTTTAATTTCTTGTATAGTTTCCTTAAGGTCTGTCTGGTGGCTGAATATTAATATGTATAAGAAAGGATTTCTTATTCTCCTCTCTCCCCAAAAATCTCTCTTGTCTTCATTCCCAGCTCTTGGTGTTGGTGTGAACAGAGGGCTCTCTTAGTTCTGTCTCCACAACATTTCATCATTCCAGTGTCATCTTTAATTACCCTGGTTTTCCCTCAGTTCTTCACTTATTATTTAACTATTTTTATAATGACATTTTATTTCTTTTCTAATTAATCCCATCACTGACACTGATGTAATACACACTCCATGTAACTACACAGACTGAAACACTGTAAAGCTGCTAATATTCTAAAAAATTAAAACTGTAATGCATGACTGGCATGAAAAGGAGGAAGAAGGAGTGATGGGAAGTGAATTAGCACCAAGGGCTGTCAGAGTTGCCTGGTCAGTCTTATTGGAATAAGGTCTTTTTAAACCTCAAGGCAAACACTATAAATTTCTTGGTGCATTTCTGTGCATAAAAGGGATAAGAGTGGAGAATAGGAAGAAACAAAGCAGCCTTTTTTTTTTTCCCCCTCTGCAGTAATGCTTGGCTGAGATGGGCTAATATTAAAAAGAAAGCACATTGTCACACTCTTCCCACACCTCAAGCAACAGACTGAAGCACACAGCAGAGACAGTACTCCCTGACATCTGACTGAGGCACATTTGCTTTCCCTGTGCCAAGAGGAGGATGGAAATGGTATCAACACCTTGCTTTAAAAATGCTGTGAGCGAAGATTAAAAATTTAAAAAAGAAAAAAAATAAAAGAACAGAAGAAGGTGGCTCATGTTTGGAGCTCCAATTGTGGTTTACACTGACAATTCCAGTGGTCAGCAATTCCACTGCTTTTTCTTTTTTTTTTTTTTTTCATTTTAGAGGATTTTACCTCTTAGCTCTCCCCAGAGTTATAAACCACCTAAAGCACAGTAAACCTACAGCAGCTGTGGCTTCCTCTTAGGTAACACTACCTGTCCTCCTGTGCTGGCCTCCCCATTCCAAAAACAGCAAGATATAGTAGAAAAGTAAGATATAAACACTTTTCCTTTTCCCTTTCCTGTTCCTTCCTTCCCACCTCTTTTCCTTCCTCTTCCCCCTTTCCTTTTCTTTCTTTCTTTCTTTCTTTCTGTCTTTTTCTTCCTTTCTTTCTTTTCTTTATTTCTTTCCTTCTTTCTTCCTTTCTTTCT